>NC_134171.1:45538138-45841168 GCF_964188355.1 Buteo buteo | reverse complement strand
GGTCCATGGTTAAGAATCTATTTGACAACAGGTTAAAAAAACAGCTGTCAATGCTGGTATAACTAAACAACAACATGCATCAGAAAAGAGAAATAAGTTTATTTCTGTCTCTGTGCATCTAGAATTTTCACCATCAGCCTAATAAAAGTCTACTTTCATTTGATATTAATTTAGAAGATTCAAGTAATTTAGGAGATTCTGGGAAGGAGAGGAGGAAGCTCTTTATAATTTCCTATGAACCATGATGATCCAGTAAAACACTACATCTTTTACTTCAGTTTAAACACAATGAAAGTCTAACTGATTCCCCTGTTAGACGCACACTAAAGTGCTTTGCCGTATTGACACTCAGTTGCATAAGAGGCAATTAAATATTTAGATAAGGGTTCTCAAGTATATAGTTATTGAGAAATTGTATTTACCTTTAGCAAAATTAACATACCTAAATACATACGTGTGTAACTACTGCAACATTCATTCACAATACAATTCAATGCCATGTAGAAACATTTGAGTTCATTATTCTACAGGAGCTCAGCTAAAGGTAATTTATTTTGTTCACAGGCAAACAGGAAACCCGGGGAGGAACACTGTAGTATCATGTGTAATATCCAGAGGTTTTCTGTAACACTTCTGGTACCTAAACTGTGCCGCAGAATTTAGAAGCGTTCCTACACTTTAGCAAATGTTTGGCAATGAAACAGGTCTACTGGGGTTTTACTTATCACTTGAACAGCTAATACAAAAAAGTGTAAAGAAATGGGAGAGGTTTAAGCAAGCATGCATTTCCTTTAGGTATATGTTAAGAGGTAACTGATGGAGATTTTATCAGCAATAGCTGCCGTAGATGTGAAAGGCTATGTAAAGCCACCTCAAAACATGCAGTATAGCAACATCTCTGATTAGTAAAGTTATATGAGAGAGTCATGGAGAATTACTAACGAGCAATTTACGACATGAACTCTTACCACTAAATGATCACATGCTGAACTTGATAAAAAACTGATCCTGGGACAGAACTGGGTTATTTTATTTTTCTTATTTAGAGAAAACAGATTTTCCAAATAGGCTTGAGGAAGATATGATATTCTTCAAAGGAAGAAATAGTTGTCTAAAGCTTCTTAGTCAATGATTTTTTTCCAAGAATATACTACTGTTGTCATAGTATTAACAGCATATGCAGGGAATTCTTTTAAACTCATATTTCATCCTTCTTCTAGGCAGAAAGTAAGCTTCAAGGCTTTTTTCAAAATTTCAAAATTTTTTACTGAAAACTATTTCTCAATTTTTTCTTTTTTTGGAATGCAGAGTGAACAATGATGCCACTATGAGCAGAAAAAAATAAGGGTATATTTTCCAAATATTTCTGATTTCTCTTGCAGGAATAAAGATTTATAAACCACCATATGTGAGGGAAGATGTTTTCGGTGTTCAGGGAAATATTGTTGAATTTAACGGGCAAAATGATATGCGTGTAGGTACAAAGCTTAATTTCTCTATATATATATTTACCACACCTACCCGCAAACCAAAGACATCCAAAGAAGGACAAGTCTATACCTACTTTAAAATGAAAGTTATCAAGTAGACTACTATGCTGGTTTCTTTTTTTTTTTTTTTCAGAGTATGTAATTAGTATGCTACTTTAGATTTGAAAGCTACAAAAAGGAAACAAGTTTGACTTATCCATCCTGATTATTAACACATTTCAATAAAAATACACTTAAAATCTAGGCTGCACTTTAGACCAATAAAATTTTAACAGACTTCTTAAATAATCAGCTTTTGAATTAAACAGCCATAAAAAAAGCTTTTTAGCTTATTTTTGGCTGTGTCAACCTAATTTCACTTAAGCAGCACAAATCAAGGTATGATTAGCTGTTCAAAGCATAATTATTCACACTAAAATAAATCTTGCTGCTGAGTACAGCAGCCTTTGACATCAATAATGATAACTGAAGAGGCAAATTCCATTGAGACAGTTCTGCTGTTATTTCAGTGTGCTTTAGGCATTAGGGAAAAAAATCAAAGTGTACAGCTCATGGATTATTATGTATTTCAAGGTCACTCATTCAAATCCAAACAATGAGAAAAAGTTATTGTTTTTGAAAGGTGATAGATCATATGGAACAAGTCATAATGCAGTGACTAGTACCAAGTGTTCCTGTAAGAGCATGCATCATGTCAGCTAGCAATTTGATTAGCAGTAAAGGAAAAACATCAAAAGAATAAATGGAAGTGGAGAAAATACTACTGTTTTTATGTACGCTACACATGGAAACTACTCTATAAATGCACAGAATTTGGTAAAATCAGCCATAAATCTGTTAACAATAAAGTTATTGAAACTACTTATATGAATTGTAAGTTGGCGTCAAAGCATCAATCATCTCCACTAACTTCAGTGGAGCTGTAAGAGTGTTTATCAGGATAGGGATTTGCCTCATGATAGCTGACATTTTAATATAGACAAACATCCAGTGGAGAAAAAGAAAACATTAAAAATAATAACTTTAGATCTTATACTTAATAGAGAGAGAATCAATCCCTGATTCACAGAGATGCACTTAACTGGGGGGAGAAACAACAACAAACAAACCAGAAATATAGAGTAGAGAGCTGTTAAAGGAAAGGACTGGGAAAAGAGAAAGACAGCCAAAGAAAATAAAGGGTTTGAAAAGTATACAGGGCATATTCAATCTAAAAGAGAGATTGAAAGTTTGAATTTGATCAAGGAAAATACAGGAAACTTTGAATCCATCATTATAAGCTACTTATTAATTGAGAAGACATGTCTAAATTTATCAATCAGAAAATACTAAACTAGAAATGGTAAACTTTTATCTAAAGAAAACTATAACTGAGAAAACACTACAAATAAATTTAAAAAAATAACTTGCCTGAAAACCGAGGAGTTTTTCACTAGGCTTAATATGTCTCTGAAATTCACATTCCACTGGTTGTATTACTTTGATGCCATCTTCATAAAAAACATAAAACATGTTCCCAATTCCCAGACCTTAGGAACAAAAACACATTGAAATGTATAAAATTAAATAATGACAAAAAAGAAAATCCTTGTCTTAAACTAAAAACCTCATCACATTTTTGGTATGAGATCAATTTGTTAATGCATATAGTGCTAATACAGCTAATCCTATGGGATCTTTTTTTATAAAACTAAACCAAAACTGTTACGTTATTCAGAATTTCACATAGTTTTATCCATTGGCAAGACAGTGTCTTTATGAATACAGATCTAGAAATATATAGTTTGACAGCTGCAGTAAAGAAAGCGATCTTGTGAAATCTTCTACACTGAAATCAAATTAATATAAATTCTCCATATATTCTTATTTTTCTTTTTCTGAAGGATGGAAGAGTTAAAGTAATTTCTGTATAACGTTGAAAGAGAAGTTCTGAATCTTTGTTATAAACCTTTATTTGGCATTTCTTTCAGTCAGAAAAGGAAATATTCTCTATTGTATTTTATTGGAAAGCTAGAGTTGGGCAGATATTCATTCCAAGTTCGAAGGGCCAGAAATGTTTATAGGACTGCTCAATCCTTCTACCGCAATGTTGCTGAATGAGAGGCATCATGTAATGTTTTGTGGAGAAGGTGGGAACCAGATCTGTAGCACAAGGTCTCATAATATCTTTGGTCATGCTCATGACCACAAAAAAGGACATTCTCCTTAGTTTACCATGTGCCAATTAAGACAACAGTTGTTGATTTGCTACGCGGCTGCTATGATGGATGATCAGTTCATATTTGTAAAATTCTATGAAGAAAATCACAGTACCCATAAAATTACCTTTATAACCAACTCTGACAGCTGAACTGTGGGCTACAATGATAAAAATGTACACGTATCCTGGGTATAGGGCCTAAGCTTCCACTTCTCATAGCAATATCTGGTGTAGGAACACAAGGGAATAAAACCCAGGAAAAATAAATCTGAGTCTGAAAATCTGCTTATCCTAAATTCTGAAGGAAAACCTATGTTAATAGAGAGAGAACACATCTTAATATCAAATAAAATAATGAGAACATTAAGGGTGGGGGGAGGGAGCATGTGTTTGCGTATAGATATATGTATGTACACACATACATAGAAGTTCCCAGTCCCTGTCAGGAATCACATAGGTTAATGCAGTCATTTAAAAGGTAGTGATATGCATAAGGTTGTCAGGCCATGCCCAGAACAAGCACATTCAATTATCTTTTGAGAAGTCTTCTGGAATCACTTCCCACTTCTGACCAAGTTTTCCTAAAAGGAAAGGACAGTCTCCAAGCAGGGTTTTCCTCATTTTTTATCAAACCTATCTATTAACAGGTTACTAAAAAGTGGGAGAGGAATTTGTCTGTGCTGCATTTGGTGTAGCCTAGAAGCAGGCTCAGGTTCAAGGAAAACTTACTAATCATGTCTATTCTGAGCATATGGTGCACTAAGGGCAATATGCCCGATCTGTCCAGGTAAATCATACAGCCTATGTAAGATAATACGTCAAAGTCTTTCTTTAAAAAATGTCTGAGACTGCATCCTGTAAGAACAGCTGGAATTTGTAGATAAGCCTGACTGAGGTTATGCTGCCCCTACCAGTTAACACAGTGTAGAGATCTATAGCTGAGCAACTGGCTTATTGTATCTTGGTGATAAATAAATATGTGGAGCTGGCTGGGTACAAAACAAGGTTTTCCCTTTTCCCTGGTCATCTTGACTAAAGTATATTATAGTTATTAGCAGGATAAATAATACCAGAACATGAGGAATTAAATCAGGTGATAGCCCCAAGTGATACGGACATTTGATAAAGACTCCTAAAACTTCTTCCTCAGTTGCCAATACTCCAAGGCAGACTTTCCGATGTAGAGATAATATCCATGCATAGTAACCCAGCCCAAACTTTGAAGGCTTTATTTCCAGTGTCTAGATAGTAATGTTCACCAAATTGTTCTTCAAAATCAGTGAAGGAGACACAGTAAGAAATGTCATTCTTCCATTTCAATAATGAGTTAGGGAAGTTAATTCATATAAGTGTTGTGGTTTAATCCTAGCCAGCAACTAAGCACCAGGACAATAAGGAACCTTTGATCCAATGAAATAATCCCCCCTTCCAAGTTATTATGACCCCAAAACAATTCCTTTGAGTATGTGTCTACAAATATCTGTACAAATATCTAATCGATACAAATAACTAATCACTTGGGCAAGCTACTTGTCACAACTACAGGAGCTATTCCTCTAAAGACATCTGACCTAATTTTGCAACCCTCCCCCCACCAAACCAGAAACAATCCAGCATATTTATAATGGTGCCAGAAGCAACAATAAATGCAAATGTATTTGTTTCATTTAGGCTGAATCTATATTTAAAACCGGCTAACACTGATTTGAAAGAAATGGTGGTGGGTTGGGTTGGTTTTTTTTGCATACAGATTAATATATTGATATATTTATGCATGTGTATATATTGTATTATTATTGTAATACAAATTAACGCAGCTTCAAAATCCTTTCAGATTTTCTGACACATAGTCTTTTTACACTTACACAAGCAAGAGTTGTGATAAGGCTTTTGTGTACCCCATACGCATTGCACGCACTAAAGCCCGTCTACGGTTTCACGATCTTAATTGTCCTACTAATCACCCATCTCTGCTTTCCTATCTGTTAATACTTAGATAACAGAAAATGACAGAGCATGCATGGCCCAGAGAAGTTAGTGGTGATGCTTATTGGCATCTTCAGGGTATTGGTCTCTTGTAAATGAACTCCAACCTTGCAACCAGTAACAATATTTGTTGAAAACACAGGGATTGGCCAATGAGAAACACAGGTGAGATCAAGAAAGTCTGCTCTAGAAAATGATATTGTCTCTTCACATTGTCATTCTCTACTTTAAATTGCTTTCTGTTTAGTTTCACAACAGTCACCGAGAAATTTGAATGTCTTTACCATAAGCACTCTGGTAAGCTACTGTTTTTAATTGGTCTTTATTGTCACAGAATTTAAGTTTTCCTAAGTGCTCTCTAACCACTGAAAGCAACACAGGACTTGACTTGAAAAGACAAACCTCTAAAAAACCAAGGGGGACCAATCATGTTTTCAGTTTTATTCAAGATAAAACACAAGATAAACCACAAGTGATACCTTCCCAATAAGCAGTGAGAATACCATACGTTTGAAAACTTTGATGTTAGAATCTTGTTGTGCATCAGTTTAATTGTTAACAATGGAATTGTATGAAACTCTGAACACGTCATTTGTACTCTGCAAGGCCAATACAGCAGAAAGATCACAGCTGAGCTCCACTATAATCAGGGAACTGATAGTTTATACCAGCTAAGCAACTGGCAAAACAAGAATATTAAAAAAATAAAACTAGTTCATATTTGTAAACACACTGGGAAATACCAAAGGTTACTATGTAATTAGGCAAATGAAATATCAATTTTTTGAATCTTTAAATTAATTTAAAATAAATCTTTAAGAAACATGCAGAAATACCATTTGCAGCATCAATTCATAGCAAAGCCTGATCTACTTACTTACAGTAGTATCAATGTTCCAATGGAAATAATTGAAACATTTCCTATTCCTGAAATACATTAATTCCTGAATTGCAACTTTAAATTAAGAACAGGCTACTTAGAGCAATGAAACGAGAGCTCATGACAACACTTCAATTATGATATTTTTCTGAAAAATGCTTTTTGAGATTATTTCATATATATGAAAAGTAATACCTATCTTTGTCAGTAAAATATACTTTCCATGCTTTCTATGTTATTAACACCTGATACTGTCTGTATTTATATTTATCCTTCAGTTGGTCACAAACCACAAACCTCCATTCCCCCTCCCAACATTTATTTACAAACCCTTCCTCAGTATAAGAAGAAAATGCTTTGTCTCATTAAGCAAAAACAGGTACCTCAATTTTAATTAAACTGTTTAGGATTATAATTTTGTCAAATAAGAATGATACATACAAAAAAGATCAATCCCAACAGCATATAAGCTGATTGGTTGGAAGCTTTATCATGTTAGCAAAGAAACAAAAGTTAAAGGTCTACATTTTAAATCCAAGCTTCTTTTTGTATCCCTTTGAGTAACTGTTTGAAATTTTTGAACAGCTTATTTCCTTCTCTCTACCCAAAAGGAAAAGCAGTTCACAAAAGCATAAGCATTTAAAGGATTATTTTTCCACTATAATTTTTCTTTAAATCAAATCCCTCAAATGTTGCAAGGGGGAAGGTAATTACTGTAACTGTAGCGTATGAACAACAGAAAAAACCCCAAACACCACACAGAAGGAACAATAGATGAGCATTTCATCGTAATATAGAAAATATGAAAAAAGCCATCTGTATTAGTACCTTGCTCTCGCCACAATATGTTTGCAACTGCAGCATGTAAGAGAGAGAAAGCACAGAAAACACAAATGAACAAGAAAAAAAAATGAAATGATATATCAGTTCTGAAATAATTATGATGCTTTAACCTCTGATTCATTAAAATACTTCTACAGGTAAATCAATGCAAACAGTGAATTAACAATAAGAATAAATAAAGTTCTCTATGTCACGTGACAATTGTGATTAGCCATCATAATTATTGGAGTTGAAAGTAAACCCCATCACCCCCCATTACACCTCCCCTCCCCTCCCCATGTTAACTCCATTAGCCTTTATCAATAGTGCGTTTCATAATCCATTACAAAAAGCATTGGAGTTTGCATACACATTCATGACTTCTTTAAGCACTGGACTTTGAAGAGATTTATTTCAGGACATAGTTACGAGAGAAACATGCAAAACCAAAATGCATAGAAGATACTCTTCTGTATTGCTGTAACACAGCCATGCTACCGAAGTTGTCATGCTGTATGTTTGCCATTATCTTTGGAAGACCAAGACATGATAACCAGCTAAGTGTTTAAGTTGTTTTTAACATGAGAACATAAGTTGTATTTGGCCATCTTGTTTACAATTGGATTTTAGACCTTTGAGATCAATGAAAACTAATTATCCTAATATTACCCTTTCTGCCTGGGGAGAATAAAAAGAAAGCAAATATAATTTTGCAAATTTTAAATATTTAGAGCTCAGCATGCCATGGAATAAATTGTTTAAAACACCATTGCTGAAAACCAAAGTGTTTTGTAAAGTAATGAGCTTAAGAAATAGAGAAAAATTTAAAGGAAAGGAATACACCACAGAGAACATATATATGTCACACACAGATATAATGAAATTGTGATGTTCATTGAAACACAGTGTTGCAAAAGCTAAAAACATTAATGTGCTTTAAAAAATGTTTGGAAAAAGTAACAGAAGACACACTATTATAAATGATGTTGGTACACAGAAGTTCCTCAACTGCTGACTACTCAAGGTTGAGAGTAGAAACAGGAACAACTATCACTCCAGAAAAGTCCCAATGATTTTCCCAAGCATCTTTTACTGGGCACTGCTGAAGACAGGACCAAGATGGGCTTTTTGCCTCATGCAGTGTAGCATTTCTCTCATTCTTGAGCTCTGAAAGAATATACAGAGACCCAGATATGTAGAAGGGTCCTTGGAAACAGTGTCAATCAACTTTCTGACAAGCTCATGATTCAGAGGCTTAGGATAATAGAGCTACTGGGCTTTTCTTTTTTCTCTCCCTGTCCTCTACTAGTTTTTGTCTCCTGATTTTTTTTTCACAAATTGTCTCAACTGAGCTACCTCATTATATGACCTAACACGCAGTATTTAAACTGTCTCATTCAATTATCCCTTGATAAAATGAAGGTGGTGATTACTTTTTACCTTTAGTGCTTTGAAGTGGGCAAATGAGAGATCCCCATATAAGCAGAAAGTAGCAGTAACACTGTTGAAGTGATACTGAATACTAGAATAAAAAGCAGAACATCAGTTCAGCTTTCAAACATGCTCAGTCTGTGTTTTATTATCTTTAAACCAGCTTAATTCTCTGGACTATTATGTGTGCATTGTTTTCAAATACCATCCTTGCCTTTCCTTTAATATTTGAACTGTTAGGATCCAATAAACTGCCAAAAGCCAAGACTAGTAGAGTGTGCCATCTTGTCACTTATTCAGGCTGAGTAGTAAGCCTTTACATCAGGAGGCAGAATTTCTGTTGGACTGCTGCTAAGGTCAAAATGGAGTCAACATGTTTTAAATTTGTTTCTCAATCAACTGCCATTATACTTGCTCTTCTGATTTCAAGTTGTTACTTTCAGAAGAGACTAGCTTTGAAGGAAGTCTTGACTATATTAGCTGAGTGTGTATCCTCCAGACATCTAGCTGCTCTGAATGAAACTTCTTGGTGACTAAATTGCTAATATCAGTATGACTCTTAGATTTATATCAAGTGCTGACAGCACAAAACAGATTTGGTTTACTGTCTATTTCAGTGGCAGACATGAACAGAGTATTTAACACGTCTCTTCTAAATAACGTTTGGCTGCTTATGTTTAAACTATTTGATCATTCTCCTAAACTAGACCTATGATTATAAGTTGCAATCATGAGATGGAATATTAGTTTGATGTTTTATTGACAGCTATTACTTTTTATATAAAGACCTAATCAGTAGATCATCAGTACTGCAACTACAGAAAGAATGGACTGAAAGGTTTAAGAGATCTTAAAATATTTTAGTTTAGACAAGAACAAAAATGTGTTGATTTGTATAAAAAGAACATTTAAGTGAGAACCATATCTTTATGACTTCAGAACTACAGAAAATTTTTTTTTTCATTGCAGGATGAAATCAGCTGAAGTTTCCCCAAAGATATTCCATACCAAAAGGAGAAGAAATTGGGACAATACAGTACTGTCCTTCCCATCAACTAAATACGCCACTTGCTTTGTGAGCACTTTGCAGTCAAGTCTTCCTGTATAAAAGCTGACAACTTCAAAGAGGGAATGCTAAGGTGCTTATGTTTGTTTCCCTTTGTCAAAGTGTTAACATCAGTCATTTGTACTTTGACAGACAGGAGGAGGAAAGAAACAGCCCTGGGGAATGTCGCAGGTGACTGGCCTCTGCATGGAATTGGTGGCACTGATCACAACTTTTGGGCCTAGCAGTTCAGCCAATTTTCAATTCACCCCACTGTCTGTGCACCCAGCCTGTACTTCATCAGTTTGTCTTTGCAGGTGTCACAGGAGACAGTGTCCAAAACATTCTTAAGGACAAGATAAACAACATTCACTCCTCCCCTCATACACCCTGCCAGTCACCAGATTGCAGAAGGCTGTCAGGTTTGCCAGGCATTATTTCCTCTTTGTAAATCCATGCTGACTGCTCCTAAACATCTTCTTGTCCTTCATGTTTTTGGGAATGGTTTCCAGGGTTATTTGCTCTAGTTGCTTCCCAGGGATCAAAGTGAGGCTGATAGGTCTATCATGTCTTGGATTCTCCTTCTTGCCCTTGAAGAGTGACACTGGCTTTCTTCCAGGCTGCATAAACCTCCCTTGATCACCACGATCCTTCAAAGATTATTAAGACCGGCCTTACAATGCCATGGGCCAGCTTGCCCAGGCATTTGTGGGTACATCTTATCCAGGCCCTTTGACCTGTAAATGTCCAGTTTGTTTAAAGGGTCTCTAATCTGATCCTATCCACCATGGGTAAGGCTCCCTTACCAAAGGAAGACTTCCTTCCCAGTCTTTTCCACTGGTGTCACATTGCTGGGGGTAGTTTTGCCAGTAAAGACTGACATGAAGACCTTCAGTACAACTTGGCCCCTTCCATGTCCTTTGTCACCAGGTCCCCTGCCCCCCTCAACAGGAGGCCCATATTTTCCCTAACCTTCTTTTTGCCGCTGATGTCCTTATGGAAGCCCATCTTTTTCCCTTCATGTCCCTCACCAGATTCAGCTCCAAGTGGGTTTTAGAACTTCTAATTTTATTCTTGCATGCCCAGACAGTGGCTCTATATTCAGATGACAGTTCTGTGTTTGTCTATGTCATCTTACATAGTCTTTGTTCTGTAATAAAGCAAATTAATTTCCCCAGGGCAATGTGGAGGATTTTCTTTAAAATTAATTTTCTCTTCACATTGTGAGGAAAGAACGATGTAATATATGGCATTTGAGGTCCCATAAATTTAGCCATAAAGTTCTACTTTTTATCAGTCTTTTTTCTAGGGGTGATATGGGAAAGAAAACAGAAAGTAATTACAATTATTCAACTGTGTGGAACTACACAGCATCAAATGAAATGATTTAAGATGCTAAGTACAGAACACATTAATTTGTGTTAATGCAAAATGATACATATGGTTCTGAGCTTTGCTCAAAAAAAAAAAAGGGGGGGATAAAAGAGTGCTTTAAAAGCCCCACACTTACTAATTTTAAAATTAGCAAATAGTTTGAAGAAAAATGAGACATTATTTAAGAGTGCAATATAAAATCATAAATAACAGCCATCACCTCACCTAATACAGATCAAGAAACCTCACTTACTTTTTTAATCAGTCCTACAAATTCTATTCAAGAAAGATGTCCAGTTTGACATAAAGACTGCAATGTTGGAACAAGTACATCTGTAGATAAAAAGTATGCTAAAGAGCATATTGTTTACCTTCCTTTTTGGTTAAGCAAAAATTAACATCTTCAGCCACACCCTATACTCAATTCTCACACATTTATAAACCTCAAGATGTAAAAATACATAATTATTGATAGATCTCAGTTCTGGTTTTAAGACAGAACACCACCATCTTCTCTTGTGCCATATCTCCCCAATTTATAAAAAGAAGGGTATTCAGACAACATGCAGTTGTTAATAACATCTGGAGATGTACTGGCAGCCTTGCAGAAGACACTGTATTCAAGGAGTTAGTGAACTTCAGCAGGCTGTCTGCTACATTGGGCCTTGTACTTAGGGCTTGAGAAGCCTGTATGTTAGCATGGGTAACTGCTGCAAGGGTATATGCTGGAATGCCCATAAGAGCCTGCACTGCACACTGGTGGGTGTTACGACAGAGATAGCATTGCAACCTGTCAGAAGATATATGGTTTTGTTTGTTACACAAGACAAAAGCCACCACAGTATGGGAGGGAGAGGCAACCTCTCCATGGGCAGGATCTGCGCAGCATGCCATGAGAAAATCCATCTGGAGTTTACCTGATGCCGCATGAATACAGGGTGCCCAGCATCTAAAGGAATGTAAAATTTACTTGCTACCTATATTCCTCTTTTTATTCTATCTTATTAAAGCAGTTATTTTATTACAACATTTGTTGTTGGGCCTTTATATTGACATCCAAAAAGAACCCTGCACTGTACCTCTTTCTCTGCTCCCCTCTCCCTTTTGAGTGAAGAACAGGGGAGAATCCATGTTTTCTTGAAAGAGGATTTCTTTCTTTATTTTTAAGCACACTTACAGCTCCATAAAAATCATTCTTCATGGTCTTTACTTAGCTATTCTCTGCTTTTGTGCTCAGACCCAGCCTTTGATTATGAGTAGCTAACATAACATCTGAAAGACTACTCTTCATCTTTGTAATTCATTTTCTATGTTGGCTGAATGGCAATAGGTTGCACATTTTTCAGTAAACTCTGTCCTTAGTACTTCATGAAATTCTGCTCCAGACTGAGACTGTAACAGCAGTGCAGATTCTTATCCCTTTTGGATGGAAACAACAACTGCAAAAATCCATGGTATTTCTGTTACTAAATGAACAAGAGGGTACTACAATGTCACTTTCCAAATAAATTCTGTACCCTACTCCTTATCACACTGGTAATAAATGCCATTACATTCACTTTTCTGTCTCAACAGCCAATGTCACAGCTTTCAACTATGTTAACTACAGCATTCTTCCTCCCTATTTATCTTTTTTCCAAACATTTAAGGCATAACAGTGGAAATAAAGTGTGTGTGTGTATATATATATATATATATATAAAAAAATATATAATTTTCTAAGATTGACATTCAGTGAGTTTGTAGATTAAATGCTTCCTTTTGGCCATATAATTAGTTGTTCACATTATCAGTAATCAACACACAATACTATATATATCCGGGGAAAAACAAGATCAGGGCAATAAGATTCAGAAAAGAAACTTGTTCTTGAAGTACAATACTTCATTTTCTTCCAGAAACAGTTTTCCCTCTTCTATCACATGCTTCAGTGGTCATCATCCAAGAAAATGCTGAATGAGCTTTGAAAAGCTATTAACTTCTTCAAAATTTTTTTAAAATTAAAACCCATCATTCTTTTGTACCTTTTTTATGTATGTGTGATTGACTAATCTGAAATTTTCCTTTCTTTTCTCCTGGCATTGCGCATTATGAAAGCGAAATAAAATGTTTTCATAAAATGTTATTTTGTTGCACTGGCACTCAAACAAAATGGGTATCAATTAAAACCTTAAAATCTGAAAGAATTCCTAGCTTGCTGCACTAAGAGAACAGTACAGTTTAAAATAGCCTTAAGAAGAGGGAAAAACAGCAGAAAGACATCTTTCCTGCATTATATATTATTCCAAAAAACAGGGGAGAAAGATACACTGATATCTTCTGAATGCAAATAATGATTGTACATGAATATAGAACCACTGTTGTTAATTCCAGGTTTTGTCTCATCAAAAGACAAGCTTTGTATTTCAAATTCTGTAAATATTTTACTTGAATTTCTATCAGAACATAACAGCTGATAAATAAAAATTAACAGTTTCATATCAGCTCATTGTGCTAGACTTTGCACCATCAGACAGGAAAACGCTGACCCTTTCCAAGCCTTCAATCCCATAATGGCAAGAGGTCACAAGCAGATGTAATAGAAAACAGGACAATGAGGAAGATGGAATAAGGTCATATGGCAAAAGTGTGGAAATTAACATTATTTTTCAGAATTGTCTCAGTATAATCTGTTGTACTTTTAATTGCATAAAAAAGTAATTTCAAGATGTTTGAAGGGATGCTGTCTGCTTACTTCACTGACAGCCACCATCATTGTCAACTGTTCTGGTTAATCATATACACGGCATGAAGAGAAAGTGTCTGTTATCTTACTCTTTTTTCTCATATCTTTGCTGTATAAACACATGCCCTTATGTTACAGGGTAAATCTATACCATCATTACTGTCGGTTTGCTGAGCCACACAAGTTTTTATTTATTATTTTTATAAAAAAAAAAAAATAGTGCCAAAAATGAAGACAAGGTTAAGGTGATTTACGTTTTGCTCAACTTCCACTATGAAGCAGAATTAAACTTCCACTATCAAGCAGAATTAAAACAGTTATGAACATATCTGCTTTTAATTTTATTCTTATTTTATAAGAAATTCAGATTTGTTGGGTTTATATACAAATATAAATATATATAAACCTTAATTTATTTGTGAAGCAAACACTTTTTTTTTCAAAGTTATCTATTGCTTGCTTCAACTATTTTTAAAGTAATTATGTCAATACAAATTCTATCAAAATTCCATTCTGTTCTTATGTGACATGCAGTTTAATTTCATTTCACGTTAGGTTAATACAATAACCAAATATCTATTTTTCCGAATATTAAACTATTATTTGTCAGTTAAAAGTCACAGTTGACATGTTACTTTTGGTCAAATATGACCATGTTAGCTTATTGTTCTTTTATTTATTTTCTATAAATCTTTATAATGAATCATGCTGAAGTCCTTTCCCACAGCACATTAACTCAATGCAGTCTACACTAGTAGGAAGAAAAAATGGTTCATGAGCTGAATTTCTATCCTATACTTGGAAGTTTGAAATAAAGTCTGCCTATGATGCTGTCAACAAGTACAAACTTGTTTAGCTCTGCCATAAAATAAAATGCCAGTATAAATTATCTCTGAGAAAATTAGGTAAATAGGTACCAGTCAGTATAAGATGTGACAGGAAGATTCTATTAAAGTTGCATAAAGCCTTTCAGAGAGAATTTAGGCCATAAATCACAGTCAAAAGGCTTTTAGTCTCATTCCAAGTTCTAGATAGTGGAGATGCCTGGTTGCTTATGATGGCCATAAACCTGTCAAGTCAGTAGCATCCAGATCACATAATCTCTTGTTAGGTGATAGGACTATGACGTTACGTAAAAAAGGCACAGTTAGAAATAGATCTACTTAATGGCATGAAACAAGTGTATTATTTTTTAAATTTAGCCTCAAGACACAGTGCATGAGGTAGAAAATTTTTATCCTGCTTTGTGTGACAAGGTGAAAGAATCTGTAGGAGAAGTTGCTTTGCAATATATGACGATGTCATAGTGGGTGAACTGAGTAACACAAGAGCCTGTGACTGATGACCAAGAGTAAAAGCTACTAAATATTAAAGTATCATCAAGTACTGTCAAACTGGTCTTAAAAATGCCTTAATAGCATTACTTGATAACTTTCTATCATGACAGTTGTCTCCCCAAGGTGCATGCATGTCTCAATAAAATTTAAAGAAATTCTCAAGAAGTCATATTAATCAATAGCAAACAAAACTGCATTTTATAAAATAAAGTTTTGGAAAACATTAAGAGAAATGCAAGTATTGTAAAAAACAGAAATTAAAATAAACAACAACAAACCCACAAAACTGTTTCACTTTAAAGGGAACAGCATGTGTTTTCATAATCTATGACTCTGGTTTGATAGGATTATGCTATGTTGAAACAGAAGAAACCAATGCAGAACTGGTGTACTTGTCAAAGTCATTGAGAAAGAAAAAAAAAAATAAATTTTTAAAGCTATTTTACTTCAAAATATTTTACTAATAGCGAAGATAAGAATTTTAAGTATCTGAAAATCACCCCTGAAATATTCCCTTGTCTTTGATGATCAATCTTTTTTATTTTCCTGTTTTCTGTACTGTCAGATTTTCTTCTTTAGATCTGTAGATTATATTGATACAGTCTACTCCATTATTTCAATTTAAATCTTCCCATGCTAGTATAATTTTTGTTTACTACCTTTTTTTAAGCTTACAAAATGGTTTGTTGATACTCCTTAGCTATGCATCATATTCCATCTTCAACTAATGCTACTTTGACTAAAAATTAAAATTTGGACCAATTCCACTGGTCCTAATACTACCCAAATGTAACCTAAATAAATAAATAGATCCCACAGATGGAAGTTGCCATTTCTTCTTCCTCTATTTGTGATTATTATTGTACTTTGTATCAACAAAAAAGGCAGTAACATCTTGCCCACTCCATTTTCTCATAAATATGTTGTCAAGATATACTGTCAAATTATCTTTGTTCTATATTTAAATTCTTCAGCTTCCAGACAGTGTTTCAACAAGAACAAGCTGATGATTTTGGTTTGCCTTATGGCTTCTAGAAGTTGGGTTAACCCAAATCTGTGTTTGTGACCGTCAAAGATAGTCATCAACATAAAGCTGCAGTGGAGCTGTCAATTTGTGTGCTCATGCTTTAAAGGCTGCTAAATCCAGTAGTATGGAGGAGAAAGCTATCAGTTAATAAAAGATTTGAGAGTTCCTTAAAATGCAGCTGCATGTACTGCAAGCTGGAAAATGAAAAGCCACCTTTATCAGTTACTGCAGAGATGCTGGAGTGCTAGAATAAATATCCCATTTGCAAAAAGAGGGAAATAGCAGTCCTTAAGACAATAACTAGCTTTAGTTACATTAACAACCCATTTTTGGGCTAACGGAAGAAGTTCCAGCAGCATGATATTCCTTTACACTAATGCAGTGGAAAAGGCCCTGGAAATCATCACAAGCGGTTGCTAAAGGTAGAAGAAAAGCATTGTGATACCAGGGCTACGCAAGGTTTAAATTGTACTGATATGAACCAGATTTTTTTTTTTTAATGTTCCATTGACAATATTGTTCTATAAATATTTTTTTCTGTATTTGCACAGAAGCAGGATAATAATTGGAAACAGAGGTTGATTAAATACTTTCTACCTTACAAAGGAACAAAAAAGAGGGTAAATGATGTGTAGTCAAGACAAACATTTAAAATAACCAGGTCCAAATGAAATACATAAAAATACTTGCTAAAAGTTGTTTCGGATGTTTGGTCTGGTGCTATTAGTTTTGAACAAATTTCAGAATTTATCATAAAGTTCAAGAGGAGTAGCACTACATATGCCCCCAGTAGCTCCCCCACTCTTTGAAACTTAGTAACTCAAGTAGTTGTAGGCTAGTTAGACTGGGGTATATGTCACAGACAAAAGAATACACAACACTCACACAGAATTAAATTCAGTAAGAAATGAAAGGATGAGAATATGATTATAGGTCAGCTAATATATTCTAATGGAAACTAGGTCTTTTCAAACAAACTTGATTATATTCTTTGATGCAATTAGAAGTTTGGTAATGTAAAAATTCATATAGATGTAACCCAGAATTTTGCTAAACATCTACTTTGTTAACACAGAACAGTCTGATTAAATATTAGAGTTACACAATAGCAGCAAAGTACATGTTAACTGAATTAACAACTGTCAAACTGATTAATGTGAAAAAGTAGTTTTCATTGTTAAATCACTAGTAAAAGGAGAAGACAACAGTGCTGGAATGTGTCCAGAACAATGGGTAGAGAGTCTTGTCTTAAGGATTTTCATCAATGATCTGTAAACAAACATAAAATCGTTTCCTAAGAAGTCTGCAAATTCCCTGTTATGGTAAGTAACAGAGTTTCAAAAAGTTGTTTGAATTACTTTGTTAAATACATGTCTAAAATAAATTACATTTTGATATAGTCAAATCCAAATTTAGACATCTAGGGAAATGTAATGCAGACTACATCTACACTGGGGGGCTGAGACAGGTGGAAAGGAGCAGGATTTGGAAAGTGAGGCCTGACAGGATATAGGGCATGTGGTAGATAAACATATAAACATAAACTTCTACTGCTGATACTAGTGGAAAAAAAAGACAAAGGATCAGTGGATGTGGAAGCAAAACATTACCAAACATGTATTTCTCTCTCCAGAATATTAAAGAAACAAATAATACATTTGCTCCTGCAAAGAGCAGTTCCCATTTTTTAAGAAAAATGTACCAAAACCAATTACAATCCTCAAGGCAAAAAGACTGAGCCCTACAGTAACTGTCTTATTATGAGAAACTTCTCTTTAGTGTCTATGAGAGAAAGTAATCAATATTTAATGATGGTATATTCATAGAGCAAGAATTCTTAAAAGGTCAATTTATTGGACAAAAAAAAACAAAAAAGATAATCAAAGGAGGAAACGGAAGGAAAAACTGACTTAAAAATGGAAACCAAGCATTATTCTATATTAGTGAAACTGATTAATTAGTAAAGCAAAAAATCAAGAGAAATGAGGGATTCTCCAACTCTTTGTGTCTCTAACTCAGGTAGATGCACTTCTGGGAGGATACATTTCAGGCAAACAAAGCATTAGATCTGTACTGAGGCAGAACAGGATGCAATTTAATGTCTTGTGAAATGGAGAAAATAGATTAGAGTTAGATGAAATGGTTCCATCATGCTTAAATCTATGAATCCATGAAATATCTGTTCTGAAAAATCAAACTACATTGGAATGAAACTAAAACCAGATTTTAAACTGCTATTTGTATTACAAATGTGATTACACCAGAGACTCCTTCCAATATAGCCTAGTTCTCTCAGGTATTATTAAAGGATCATGACAGTAGGGGACACTCTGCTGTCTTCAGTGAGATTTAGACCAGGTCATTAATCCCCAGAATGTTTTTACCAGTCACCTCAGGGGTTATCCAGCTATCACCCAGACCAGCTATCCCATTCTTGATGGCTTTAACTGCAAACTTCAGGGAAAATGGAATTCACAGCACAAAAAGAGCTTCAAGTCTCTAGAGAATTAAAACAGCACAGTTCTTGCATTCAGAAATATTTTAGATGCTACTGTTGTAGGAGCAGGATATACAGATCTATTCACTGTACATTCTAAATGGCTCTTGTTGAGTATCAAAGTCACGACACTTTAAAATGAATGTTCTGAAAAGTTATGTAAGGAGCCAAAAAGAAGGCACAAGAAATACAGAGGTAATTAGAATTTTTGTTTTCCTTATGAATCTAAGATGCTAATTAATACAGAAAAGATTAATATCTAGTGGGAAAAGCAAAGAAAATGTTTTACATTTGTATAAAATGTTGTAATGATCATAAGTAGTTTCCAGTTACAGCAGAACATTTTCATGAAACATTTACCTTCAGTTTAAGTCCAAATTTTCTCAGATTAAAATACATCTTTTCCAACAGAGATTACTGTAAGAGACTGTGTTGGACTATGTTTGTCTCAACATTGCTGCTGCACAGTTACCATTTGCTAGCCTCAACATCCTGTTGCTGTGGGGGAGTATGCGCTGAAGGAAACAAAATGTCCCTGAAGAAACCACCATATCTGCCTGAAGCTACCAAGCTGTGCTTGCCCACGAGCATGGTGAAGAAACCACCGTGAACACCTGGGCACGCGCCCATGGAGGAACATGGGGTGGCACGTATGATAATGAGCTCCATGGAAATGGGTGGACTTTTTGGAGAAATCGTGGGGACCGGGACAATAAAAGAACTGCATACTCCTCTCTCAAAAAACTGAAAAAGCAACTGAAAAGGGACTGCAGCACTTGGAACTGGGACTTTGGCTGGAACCTGGAACTTGGACCCTCCATAACCTGCATCAAGACTGAGTCAACGGGATGTTGCTGGCTTCGTGGTGGTGGTAACTAGTCTTGCTGCATCTCTTCCGTTTTCTTGCTTTGATCTGCCTCATTTTCCTTTCTTCTCCCCTCTGTCCTGTTGCTATTACCAGTTGTTAGAGGAAATAAAACTTGTAAGGTTGTATGGCATCTGACCTCGTTTGTGTCTTAATCTCGCTCTTGGGATCATTTAAGAACCCTCCCCAATATTGGATTGGGACAATTACAAAATCTAAACATTCTCCAGCAAGGGCCCTGCTGGGAAGAAGAAGGGAGAACAAAGACCACATTTTAAAATCTGCACACCAGGAAGAAAATTAACAAGAGAACTGGGCTTGTTCAGCCTGGAGAGGAGAAGGCTTTGGGAGCACCTAATAGCAACCTTCCAACACCTACACAGAAGTTCTCAGGAAGACAGTCAGGGTCTTCACAATGGGCTCTGCAGCAATTGGTATTGCTGGAAAAAGCAGATAGGCTTTCACATACCAAGCCCTTCTTCAGCTCTGATATAGAAGCAGCATGCTTCAAAGCCTGAAGAATTACTGAAAGCTTAATTAGTAAAACTTCATTTAGACTCTTCAATCAGGGAAACCAACTACTTTCTGTCAGAGATGGTAAAAATACCACATGAACAACTAGATAAATAAATGTTATCAAAATTATCTCACAGTATAGACTGTTTCTACATACAAACTTTCTTTTGACTAATTTTTTCATGTTTGCAGATTTTCCTTTAGTATATATTTATACTCTGATATGCTGTCTTAATTGAAAAGGCAAGTAAAATAAAATGTTCCACTTACTAGAACAATAGAAAGTTCAGTCTTCTCAGATATGTCTCTTATTTGTTTTAATTGGTACTAGAAGTAGTGTTATTCTCCACATGGATTAAAAAGGAGCAGCAGTACAAGATGTACACTGCCGCTGTGTGATCACAGAAATCTAATGACAAGACATTAAAGTGACTAGATACTCCTGGATGCAACTCCACATCTTATAGAGGATTATTATGTAGGTTTTAAGAGATCATTTTGCCCTTGTGTTCCTATTCCTTTTTTCTCCCATCCCTTTTTCCTCCCATTCTTTCTCCTTCAGTGTTTAAGTGTTCTCATTAATCTGTCCTCTTTCACCTGCTGCTGCCTGTGTCCTCCCTTTCTTCCTCACATTATTGGCCTCTTCCATTGTCCCTCTCCCCAGGTCTCTTTCACTTCATCAATTTACTCAGTCTTATTCCTCCTTACCTACCTTTCCTTCAATGCTACTTGAGGACCACTCAAGGAGCCAAGAAGAGCCAGGAGCACAAGAAGAAAGTTATCCTTACTTTCACATCCACAAAAGCCCACGGAGCAAAGAAAAAGCAGTTACATTGAAAATCTACTCTGTTCTGGAAGTCCTAAAGCCTGGGTCTACTAAATGTGAATGGCATCTTCAGAACTCTACCAAACTCCCAAGAAGTGTCCACTCACTATGTAAATCATCGACTGCTTGGAGGTTTTTACTGTGTCAAACCCCAGAGAAATTATTTTTGTTGCAGTATGCTATAGTGATAATTTAATTCCTCTCACCTGAGACAATGCCAAAATGAAAGCATATTTTCAGAAGTTTTATTTTTAGTGCACACTGAAAAAGGCTGACGTGGTAAGAATAGGCCAAACTATTCTCGAGACTGTCTTCCACTATTAAAAATTTTACCTATGTGTGACAGAGCAATGGTTCAGTGTTCAGTGCTAGCATCTACTGAACAGACATGGATGACAAAGCACTTTTACTGTAATTTCCATTCACATGGATCTTAAATTACCATCTTGATGATAAATCATTATCATTAAAGTATATTGACTTTTCTTGGGAACTGGAATTCAAAATTCTGAAACTGGAAACTTGAAAATAAATAATGCCCTGGCACCCCAAAGTCATACTCTACATTATGTGTTTTTATTTTTGCTACTAGCATCACACTTCCAACAATTCAGTATAGGTTTGCCATTCGCTCTATTTCTTTTCTGTTTATAATACAGACACATGCATTAGATGCCTCTCTAACCAATGCTGTGAGTTTTGAAAACCTAGCAATCTGATAACACTTTTAGTCACACAGGTGACGGTGACAGAAAGCTTTGCTTGTTATTTAACAATCTACTTATCCATAATGGCATTGGTTTTAATTCAGGCAGAGGTGCCAGAAAATATAAGATTTTCTCTTAGGAGCTGGTTACACTACCCTTTCCCAAAGAAATGAGCTAGCTATGCCCTTTCTGCTACATATATTAATTTTTTCTCAAAGCATTGTACTGAGTTTTCTACATAACAAATTTGGGATGAGTTGAAAATGAGGTTCCACAAATAACTACCAAAAATTTAGTTTATTATGCAAAGTAGCATTAAAAACCAAAAACTTTCATATGCACATAAACAATGGGCCAGATAAGTATAAAAGTGAATGTTTCCTTTGACTATTAAACTTTAGAGGAAATAAAATACATACACTGGTAAAAATGGAACCATGTTCTATATTCATTATGTTGCTTATAAAATTACTTTCATGCTCAATGCAGTGCAATTGTAGTTTATATTTTAGAGCTCCACCATAAAAGTTCTCACTACCCTCTCAATACTCAATCAATACAATGTTCCAAAATGCTTTTATTTTGCTATGATTTTTACCTTATGTGACATTTAAAAAGTAGACAAACCCAGATTAACTGACAAGCTACTGAGATTCTGTTCTACTTTCGTTCAAAGCAACATCCTAAGATTTCCAGAAGGGAGTACTACAGTAAGGAAAAAAAAAATAAAAAATAAAAAATAAACATGCCTGCTTTATTGTCTTAAAGGAGGATAAAATCAAAATTATTTATAAAAATGTCATCTATGACAGGTATAGTTTATATCAATCATATGAAATCACATTTACATCACCAGAGACTATCTTTAGAATATAACTTGTGACCTAATCAGCAGACTTTAAATTAAAGTAGTAGAAGCATTGTGCTTAAAATGTGTGGGTGGGGGAACAAAAGCCCACCATCCTATCCAGGTGGTTGTTCCTATGTCATTTTCTTCCCTAATAATCCCTAATTTGCTGCAAGAACCAGTGTTTTGGGAGAAATATAAAAACAAGTCAAAAAGAGTTAATAATAAAGCCCTTCTAGTCTTACTTTCAGTTTTCCAATGCTAGCAACTCCTCCCTGTAATGGCACTTTTTTTTTTAAGCAGAAGCATTTTTTTAAACGGCATCTATCAAAATTTGTACCTGTGAAGACAGTTTATTCACATAGTTGTGATAATGATATTGATAGTAACTGCTTTTTTTATTAGTATGTGCCTTAGTCATCTTGCATGTACAGAAATGATTTTCTGTGCCAAAGTAAGCAAATCAGAGTATCAGAGTAAGCATCTCATGTAAATATCTGTTGCACCTATATTTGAATAGTATAATTATACAGCTATGGACTATATGTGTATTTACATATCTACCAATTTTTAGGAAACCATGTTCAGACACCAAGGAACACAATGGTAAAATGCCTCCCTTCAACATATAATTTGCAGACTAAATGACTTTTATAGGAAGGAAGGAAACTGTGTCTTTTGGATTCATTGTCTTAAAAATAATTGGGTTTATATTCTGTCTTCCTTCATTTACATCTTTCATGACACCAATGGTCATCATAACAATGTACTGCTGGTAGGTTTCAAAGCAGTTGTTGCAAGCAATGGTCATTGCATAGCACGTGATTTTATAAATCCTGTAAAGTTAGCTGATCTAAAATTAGTACATCACAATTCCTGAAAACAGTCGTTTGCATAGGTGTGGCTATTCCTGCATAATCACTGCAGATCAAGTCTTCAGAGGATACAACAATAAGGTAACTAAAACACTTGGAAACTGGACAGTTGGATATAATTATTTTGTTGTTAAGGCCAAACAAGTCTTAACTAAGCATAAACGAATTCTAGTTTGTCAGGTTTTTTTAATTTGGCAATATTCACAACATTTTTCACAGACAGCAAAAGGCAAATGGAGGTGACCAAGCTATGTCATATCACCAGATTAGTAGAAATTCAGCATGATCAAACAATTTATTTATCCTCAGCTGCCTTCTCAGAAACGTGAGCAGTCATTTTCATGACAACTAAAAAAAACGTTAAGACTTTTGAAATGACAGTTATAATTAGTGTTACTGAAAGCAGCTAAGTAAAGATATTAACATTTGGATTATAAAATTTTCCTGCATGGAAGAGTTCCTCCGAAACGTTTAAAGCATAATAAACCTATATGTAACTGTACTCAGTGTCTTGTGACAGGAAGTGTCAGACAGACTTGCAGTGCTACTAATTCTGCCTCTAGTATCTTCTGTTGAGTACTTAGCACTGTTGAATAAGCTTCTAGATAAACAGGAATACCTTAAGTTAATGCAGTCAGACTCACTAGTAAAATAACTATCATTTTACTGGATATATTTCTAATGAATATATAGTATTTATTAAAGTAACCGATTTAAAAGAAAAAAATCAACAAAAAAAGCAAAAATGAATGGGTGAACTGTAAACTCAGGAATGAATTTGTCTGAGCAGAGGAAAGAAAGGGAAGGGGAAAGAAGTAGCAAGGTAGACAAATAATAGGCAGACAAATAAACCCCACTAGCATTCAACAGAGGATAAAGAAAGCTACTTTTTGGTAGTGGTAGAGATTTCTTTGGCACATTGAACTCCCAATTTAGCAAGTGAATGTGGCCACTGTTGCTCCACATTTCTGAAGAGACACAGTTATCCAGGCACAAGGCAGCATGGGCAGGCTGGAACTGATCTGGACCTGCTGAGCACTCCAGCAGGTGAGATCAAGTGAGATCAAGTCTTGTAATGACTCTCATGTCACAAGGGCCAAGTTTTACTCTTGGTATATCTCAAGAACATACAGGAAGAAAGACTGGAAAAGGTCTTCCTCTCATACCCCCAACCACCCCCAGAAACCACACCAGGACTACTGCTTTGCCTTATTTAGGCATCCAGTTCTTTTTTTCCCTTCATATTCCCTTCGTATGCAACAAATCTATCATGAGGGAACCATCCAAGTTTTAACAGCAATGTGAAAAATATGCCAATTCACAGAATGTATCAGAGATTTCATTTATTTCTAAATAAACTTCAGATTACACACTCTGCCTTTGGTGACTCTTGGGTATCATTATTTAAACTTTATTTTTTTTAAACAGTTACTACACACGCTTATTTTAATTTGTTTAAAGTTTCATAGTTTTTAATACTAATTTAATGTTTAAGTGAGGGCTACATGTATTTTTATACTTCTTATAATACTTACGGGTCTTTCGAGCAGAATCTTCTACAAAAAGAGAAGAAATGTCTTCATCCACCCCTGCTTCATTCTTTGCAATACAAGTATATGCTCCTGTATCTTCATAGCGCACATTGCTAATGTGAACCTCACTACCATTTGCTGAAAGGACAGGAAAAATTCAACATGCAGATATGCTACAGTGCTTTCAGATTATACATTCAGAAGGCTTTCTCTGCTCACACTAATTAAACCATTTTCATTCCTGAGTTCATAACTTGGAGGCATGCCAAGCTAATCCAAATGTATTCAACTGGCTAGTGAATTACATGCACTATTATTCACCTCACAGATATCTGGAATACCTCAGCTGATCTTGCACTTCAGAGCCAAATATCAGTCTGAAGTTTTATATATGTTTAAATGACCATGGTTGTCTTTAAAATTAGGTAAATGTTATGTTTTTATTATATTTGGTTACTTGACACTGTCATTGGCTTTACACAAAATAACCCAGGTTTCCATGGGCTAAAATTTCAACATAAATAGTAATTTTAATAAAATTATTCATATCTAGTAACCAGAGGCACCTGGTTTTGTTTTCATGTGAATGCAGTGTAACAATAGAAAAACAGGTGCATTGGAATTTTACACTTACATCAGTGTCAGAGTCTATGGAAACCACTTCAGGAATTGTATGTCAGCTTGAGTAAGAATGTCAACAAATAGTTCAGGTTTCACAGGCAAAGGTCTTTTAAGTATTGTGATGTGAATAATGATGTGACCAATGATTCATTGCATTTTAAGTATAGTATGCTTGTTCAACTGTAGGATCTATTTTACAAAAACAGCTTTCTAGGTATTCTAAAACATGGACTAGAAGGGGCACTGGGTTATGGTGTAAAACTCCTTCTAGATCATCTTTTGCTTGAAACTAATGCATAGATAGCTTAGCCTGGGAAAAACTCAGGGAAAATGCAGTGAGATTTTAAAAATTTTATTTCAAATAAGTACATTCAAGAAAATGGAATTAAATATATTTTGCTTAGAGAAGAATAATTTTCATTAATTTATCATAAATATATGATACAGAGGTGAAGGAAAAAAAAATTCCACTCAAATCCCTACAGTAGAAATTAACAGAATGCTGCTATGGAAGAGGAATCCATCACTTTCTACTGATAGTGGAAAGTGTTTCTGCAAGGCAACTGTTCACATACGTCCAGGAGAGAGGGCCATGGAAGAACAGAGGACTATGACACCTATCAGGAAGGTAAGACTCTCTTCAGAGAAGCATTTGCCATCTGCCTGTCCCACTGTTTCTTACACTGCAGCCTGATTGCTGTCCTATCCTAATACACATCTGGTTTTGCAGATGAATGAGAGAAGGTTTTGAAGGGAGCACTGGCAGCACAAGATTGTTTTTCCTATGGCTGATCAAAAATCACAAGAAGGGCTGCAGAAGGTAGAATGTTTTGGCTTTGAATTTGCTGAGCCCTGAAGATTCATAGAAGATTCATATACTGGCCTTTATTGTTGATTAAAAGTAAGACTTTCCTTTAGTTGGTTTGTTTTGTTTTGTTTTGTTTTGTTTTGTTTTTTTGTGCAGTGACTTTGCACTCCCCTCGAGGTCTGCTGAGACTCCTCAGAAAACAGCACATCCATTTCAGGTATTTCTCCTCCTATCCTTTCCACCACCAGGTCCCCAAGTCTCACTGAGATTCTTATCAGTCAGAAACCTGTTTTCAACTGAGCTGCAGTAAAGATTAATTTTGGTCCATGTTCTGATCTAAATTTAAATCTGGATAATAACTAGATCAGTATCAATGCCGTAGAATAAATCTTTACAGACAAAAACATTGCTTCCTAATTTAAATATTACTGTTGAATGCTCATTGAATGGCATTAATATAGATGTAGTGAAAATTCTAATAGGGGGTGGGACTGGGACTTGGGCTGCTTGCTCTACTCAGAAACTGCACCCTTTTGAATAGAGAAAAGCATATTAGAATATACTGGTAATCCTACAAGTACAACCATTACTCTAACAAAGAGAAAGCAGAGAATATATGTGTTTTGGGGAGTAATTGGACAACAACTTCTGAAATGTTTCAGCTTAGAATCCAGCCCTTAGTTGAAACTATGTAAGAAGGACAGCTAGTACAGAAAGGATGCACTGATAAAGCATTTGGAACCTGCAGAAAACAATAAATATGCCCCTTTACCTTGAAGAGTTAGCTGTTTAGATAACTTCGGAGTGATATCAATTCCATTCTTCAGCCAACCAAGTTGTGGGTTAGGAATACCTTCAGCATGGCACCGAAGGCTGGCTGTCACACCTGGCTCCCTTGCCTGGCTCTCTGGATAGACTCGGATGACTGGTGGAACTGAAGGCAGGAAACAATTACAATTTAGTGGAGAAGAGTATTATCTTCATTTTAAGAAAAATAATTATAAGCAATTCTAAAGACTCCTGCACCTATATATAAACAACACACAGATGTGGTATTAGTCACATATTCAGTGACATTCAATGCTGAACTCTGTCACAATAAATTTATGAAGCAGAATGTTCTATGAGAAAAACCTCTTTTCACTGTCTGTGGTATCAATGGAAAAAGCCTGAATTCTAATTCAATAGTTTGCGGTTGAGTAACAAGATTTTTAGTTTTCCTTAAATATCTTTATAAAATATGAATAATGTACAACCAGTAAGTTATGATGTGATGTACAGAGATTTTAATTGTTCTGTTCCACAAACCTTTTCTTTAATACTTCATCTCCACCTTTCCCTTCTCTCAAAAACTATCAGCAATCCATTTTACCTGTATAAAACATGTAATCACAGAATCACATAATGGTTGAAGTTGAAAGGAACCTCCAGAGGTCATCTTGTTCAGTCCCCCTGCTCAAGGTGGGCCACCTAGAGCCAGTTGCCCAGGACCATATCTAGATTTCAGAATATCTCTAAGGAGGGAGACTCTACCACTTCTCTGGGCAACCTGTGCCAGTGCTCGGTCACCCTCACAGTAAAAAAAGTGTTTCCTGATGTTCAGACAGGACCTCCTGTGCCCAGGATACCATTTGCCGCCTTTACCACATGGGCACATTGCTGGCTCATGGTCAACTTGGTGTCCATCAGGACTCCTTGGTCCTTTTCTGCAAAGCTGCTTTTCACCTGGCTGGCCCCCAGCATATATTGGTGCATGGGGTTGTTCCTCCCCAGGTGTAGGACTTTGCACTTCCCCTTGTTGAACTTCATGAGGTTCCTGCCGATCCATTTCTCCAGCCTGCCAAGTTCCCTCTGAATGGCAGCATGACCCCCTTGTGTATCAGCCACTCCCAGTTCGCTGTCATCTGGAAACTTGCTGAAGGTACAAGTCTGCCCCATCATCCAAAGCATTAATGATGATATTAAACGGGACACTTACAAGACTAGTCTTCTGAGTTTCATTATTAGCAAAACATAAGAATTGTTGACATCACTTTTCCAGGGTTAGGAAACTTGCTGCAGTATATGCTTACCAACTAAAAATCTGCTATTTAACACACATCAGCACTGGCAGAAAGAGGGCATATGACAGCACAGTGGACATATTCCTATTGGTAATCAATGATGAAGCAGGATTTAAAAATACTGCTGTGTAGATTTTTAGACGAATAATTATTGATCATATCTTTAATTATGTATAGAAAGAACTTGCTTGACGTTGTTTCTAACAATAAAAAAAATTAACTGTAATAAAGGTTAAAAAAGCGTATTTCCTGGTCTCCAAAGTTTTGTTTAAAGCAGCTTTAAAAATGTGGAATACTTAGCTGGTGTCATAAAACACAGCTGGGTAGAGGATGAAGTATCAGTTGATAATGAAAGAAGATAACAAGATCAAAAATTAACTGTGTCTATTTTGGCACGAGATTAAATATTTTCAAATGCTATCCAGCTGTTTACAAGAAATGTCCCAGCATGCTATCGTATTAGAGCACAAAAATACCTCAGATTTCTACACTGCAAGAAATATGCAAATGTACTGTATCTCAGATAGGATACAAAAATCAGTAGGTTTCAGAGATATTTTAAACATAGTTAGAGATGAGGGTCTTTTTGAATAATATACATGGAAAATTGCACATAACCCCAATATGCAAACTGCAAAAATGTAATAAAAGAACACAGAAGGAGATAACAAATATGAAAATTATGGCTGCTAGTTGCTTTGACTACCAGCTGAGAGCATGAGCGTATAAAAATCAGGGATTTAAGGTTTCTACTGAGTTTCTGGAAGGGACTTAGCTTTTATGGACACGGATCTCTACTTTTCATCTCAAGCCTGACATTCCCATTCCTGTTCCCCCTCCACTTCTTCCCTGTTCTGTCTCCTCTCCCATAGGATCTGTGTGTTCCATACTGAGACCTTGCCTTCCCCACTGTGTTCCTCAGACCAAGCCCCACTCAACTGCATGCTTAGATGGTCTGAGCCTCTTTCTGCACCTCAGCTCCCAATCCTACTTTGCCTCATTTCTTAGGGTCCAATTTTCATGTCTGCCCTGGTCAGCATTTCTTGACAGAAGGTCCTCTAGGCAGCCTACCCCATGTTGCAGATTTCCCACTGCATCAAAGCCAGATAGTTTACTTTTCCACCTTGCCTCAAGATGGGCAAGGAGCTCCATCTCCTTAGAGACAGGTTTGCCATCATTTAATACTCTCAAGCATCTCAGCAACACAAACAACTTGTAGGACCAATAGCAAGGCACTGCAACTCATTGCATTCTTGACTACCTATGATAGGATATTTCTTGTCTTTTTTGTGCCAGTGAAATATTCTCATTGCATATAAAAACTTATGGGTATTTAACTACCACATCTTAACAGACTTCTACTGAGTGTGCGTGAAGAGAAATTTTTTTAACAGTCCAACTTTGGAGAATTTTCACTGAATAGAAAAAGAAATGTATTAGTTTACCTTGGGCAAAAGGCAGATGATATTTTTGGGGCAACTCTATTCTTAGCAAAAGTTTTATAAAATATAACTGAAATCGAGTACTTCCTAAACAAACAAACAAAATCAAATCCTGCATCACAAGATGCTGTTGTTGCTAAGTTAACTACTTAAGGGTTAGGAGATGTGAAGGTGAGGACCTGATCAAGTGAAAGTAGGTCTGAGTTTTATTCTACTATCCCATATTTCTGTAGTAGATCCTGTTCCCTTTAGCAGTGTTTTCCCAGACACAGAGATACTTGCATGACACTAGAGTTTATTTCTTGCCCTATCTTTCCTCCGTTTTCTGTCATTTCCCACTTTCCTCAGCAAATCTGTGTCTTATAGGTTATCTATACAACTAGAGAAGTTTTTCAACCCTTGTTTTGCATTATAATTTATTTCATATTACCCCAGAGCCTACCAGTAACATGCTGCCAAGAACTGTGCAACTGTGCAATTATTTTATAATTATTAAAATATAAGTGCAGTGTGGGCTCAGACTAAGAAGTTAATTTGATATGACAAGCTTGATGTAAACTATTTGGGTTCATTTCAATCACTTTTTTGTGTAACTGACCATAAATCTAACCAGAAAGCAAATTTTAAGTACACAAATAACGTGATTGTTCACACTGATTTTCAAAGAGGTATGTTCTAATATCTTAACCTAAAGAAGCCTACTTTATAAAGGAGAGGTCATTAGATAGGTTAAAAAGGGAGGGGAGAGAAGACATTGCATGATTGTATTCAGCAGAATTATATAGAATACATAACTGAATTAATCCTACATCCCTTATCATTCAGTTCAAAAGGCCATGTGAGACTGTTGGTTCCAAATATGAATATGTAGTTATTCAACACCTCTTATAATTGCTATAAAAACTCCTGAAGATTATTTCAGTCAGGTCTAATAGGGGTGAAAAAGAGAAAATAGTCTGTTCAAGCTATCTGGAATCCAGGGATAATGTATGTGTTTAAGAAAGAAACATGTAATATATATAGTGAACTAGATTCTTCTATTGCTGTATATGATAACTCTCCTTTTTGATTAAACTGAGATATTTTGTTTGGGAAAACAAAGGTGGTAAACAATTCTTTAGACATTATAAATAACCAGTTTACATGTGGCTGAGGGTCTGGACTCTCCTTTCTTCACCTTAAGGTACCAAAACTTTTGGCCTTTTGTCTTGGAACTAAGGTGGGGAAAATTCTTGTCACCTCTCTGCAAAGAACTTGCCTTATAAATCAATGTGAAAGCTCAGGGAGTAGGATACCATTGTTAATATATAAACAGAAAGAAAAATGTCACGTTGGTGCTACATATATATTAAGTTGATTTGTAACATACACCATAAACTCATATCATTTTTAGAGCAGGTTTGAATTTGAAGGCAATCTTCCTTTTTGTTTATAATATGGCTAATAACGTTTTGTTTGTTTGTCTAGAAACAGCTTTCCAAAAGTGAAATTCCTCAAATTTACACTTTGAAATATCTAGGCTATGAAATGTATATGGCTTGTAAAATAGAAAAACTGACTTATTAAAAAAAAATAATTAAACTCATCTAGGTATCATGTCTATAACTGCCAATGTGATCAATAATATTGACATCTCTGGTTATGGACAGCATAGATCCGTAACTTGATGAACATTGGGTTAATGACAAAACACAAACTTTCTAGGTATTTCAGCTTTTTCAATAGCAATTTTCAAGACTTTTTTTGTGTCAGAGGTAGATATCACATTCATGTAATCCTAAGAACAGTAATAACAAGAAAGATTAAACATTTTTAAAAAAGCTCCTTTAACACTTTAATTAACATAAGCAATAACAGAAACATAAGAAAAGAAAAAGTCTTGTTTTATTATTCAGATTCTGTTTTTTCCCTTAACTGATGTATACACTTCTGTTGTCTTAAATAACTGAATATTAACATATAAAGTGGTTAATTGAATATATTAATACCATCAAAGGACATTTTAGACAGGTGGCCCCCTACGAAATACAATGACCCATATTACAAGAACATCTGAGTTTGTTACAGATTTTTTGCTCTGACCACCGTTTACTACTTTGTTTAGAAGAACTCTACCAGAATTCCCCTATAAACTTTTGAATGGCTGCTGTGGAAAAAAACAGAGGCTAATAAACAAGCATAAGGGAAATGATACAAATCCTTCTGAAATACAAATTAAGTAAAGACAGATTTTAACAGACAAATTATGGAGTTCATATTATAAATATTTTATGGGAGACTGAATTACATAGCTCCTCTTTGTCTTCAGTGATACTAAGACCATCACATACACCTATCATTATCTGAGAACAGACTTTCCAATTCATGGGGTTTATGACATATGATGTCAACAACAGTAAAGGAAAAATTCCTGATGGAATGAATTTCAATATCACAGATATATGGAGAAATAAAATAAAAATCAAACTGACAGGCTCAGATTCATATAGTCTGAGAATCATCTAGTCATGAAATTATACACTTTGAAAGTTTAAGTATTATGTAAATGTTAATAATTAGCATTATTTAACAGTTACTCCTTCCCCAGTACTACTTTTTTTTTATAGTTTATATGAAAAAGGGTTAAATACCAACTTATTATAATATTGCTTACAACATTTACATTACCATATTATTTGTATAAGATTAGACTGAATCTTCTCACCGTAAAGCATATCTTTTACAGTGCTCATTAGCTGTATTGTTAAGACTCCAAAGGAAGCTCATTATTCTTTACTACTGTACCAGTCAATTCAAAACTAAAAAAAACCCAAAAAAACAAAACCTAAAGATTTTAATCTTAAAAGAAAAAGAAATCAAAATTATATATATATATAATATTTGCAAACTAGTTGATGTAAATAGATATAAATATTTTTTCTAAAAATATATAGATTCACACAAATGGAAATCAAGAAAGAACTTAAAATCTAGTTACATTGTTTTCATTGAACCTTCACGTTAGATCTTTGTGATCAACAAAGCCTCATTATCTCATTAACCTTTCGTCTGACTCTCTTGTTAATACAAATAACTTTATATTAATCAGCCACTATCACAGCTACAAGTACTGACCACCATGCCTGTGCTTAGGAAGATTACTGCTTAGAAGTACAGATCTAAACTGTAGAAGAGCTGTTCATTTGACTTTTAATCTCAATGGATTTAAGTCCATTTATCCACAATACGCACAGCAAATTATCCTATTGCTCAAAGGGACTCCTTTCTCCTTTTCCTTGTGCCCCCAAAAAATCAACATCCAAAATCATGTTGGAAGGTACCGCTCCAGTGCCAACTTGTGAAACAGAAGCTATCTGAGCAGAGCAAACATGGATTAGTCAATTTGTTTGGAGAACTTTAAATTTATATGAATGATACAGAGGAGCAACAGCAGTGATTGCCTTTGGCACCATAAAGGTTTACAGTGGTTTCCAGATGAAAAATACAATTTCCTGACAGCCACTTCATCACCAGAAAAATCTACAGTTGCCCTCCTTCACCTCTCCCAAATTATGTTTCTTGATTTTCTAATCTTGCAGAAAACCTTCTTCAATTTAAGCAGAGTTTTGCCTCATTGTGTGCTGAACTTGAGCCAAACATGAAGAATCTTAGTATTTTAACTGCTGCAATGCATCTCTTCAGGGTTATTAACACACTGGGATACGTAGGGAACATGTTGACAAGAATAGAATTTGATAAACCAGAACATATAAAACAGATCCTGAGAAAGTTGGTCAAGGACCTTCTAATGTGCTCAACTCACCAATAATTCTGCTATGTCTCCAGGAATTAAAATACAAGTAAACTGCGTTTCAGTCTTCTCACTAGCTTAGCCAGTGTTTGCTACCTGACTTTTCAAATGACAGAAAACAATCCCTGAAGAAAAATTTGAAGGAGGAAAAGATGTTGATGCCATGTATTAGCTCAGGGAGGACACTCCATTTTACAAAGTGTTGGGGGTTGGGAGGGGAAGAAATTGGAAAAAAAAAATTGAGAGAGATGGATAAATAGATATTCTAAGCCAGTTCCTGGAGAAACACAATGGCAGAGACAACATGTTAAGAAAACTGGAAACAAGCACTAAATGTCAAAGTAATTTAAAGTGTGAAGGATATTAACAACAGAAAGTAAAAAAAAAAAGGCTATTAAAAGAAGATTGAGTCATATTAAAAGAAAATAATCTTGGAAGCTGCATTTGGTGTGAATATCAATGAAAGATATGAATACAGAAAATATTTCAGCATTTTGGGGTAAGAGATGTCAAGAAAAGTCAATTATAATAAGGGTTTATGCAACTGATTAACAATTAACAAAACAAAGAATGATGGCAACAGCAGTGGCCAAGAAACTAGGTCTAGAGTATGCTTCAGGAGAAAGTTAGAGCCTGTTAATGCAAAGCAAATTTGCAGGAGAAGATTGAGTTCAAACATGATTCTGGATAAGAATAAGTATCAATATGGAATAACAAATACTGGTACCTTACTGCAGAAAGGTAGACTTAAGAGTCAAAGAAAAAATATGAACATCGAAATAACAGGAAAGCACAAGGTCACAACCCCCCACCAAAAAAAAAAAAGACATTTTTTAATCTTATATTAAATGCAACATTCTTAACACAAGAGACCTATGCACTTATTTTTCCCAATGTGTTCTCCAGAATTACTAAATTAATAATAAAACTACTTTATCTGTATATATCTATATATATTTATAAAACCACTTATTATTCTGCAGATAACATACTAAAAATCCTCCCAAGTGAACAGTTCACAGTGAAGAGCAAGTCCTCTGGACTATCTTTACTGTTTTTAATTACTATTATTCATACGGAAGAAATAAATGAAAATTATTATATTTTATTGTTTTGCAAGGTTATTGTCCTGGTTTCAGCTCAGATAGAGTTAACTGTCTTCCTAGTAGCTGGTACAGTGCTATGTTTTGAGTTCAGTATGCGAAGAATGTTGATAACACTGATGTTTTCATCTGTTGCTAAGTAGTGTTTAGTCTAAAGTCAAGGATTTTTCAGCTTCTCAAGCCCAGCCAGCGAGAAAGCTGGAGGGGCACAAGAAGCTGGCACAGGACACGGCCAGGGCACCTGACCCAAACTGGCCAAAGGGGTATTCCATACCATGGGATGTCATGCCCAGTATAGAAACTGGGGCAAGTGGGGACGGGGGGAATTGCCACTCAGGGACTAACTGGGCGTCGATCGGCAGGTGGTGAGCAATTGCACTGCGCATCATTTGTACATTCCAATCCTTTTATTATTACTGTTGTCGTTTTATTAGTGTTATCATTATCATTAGTAGTTTCTTCTTTTCTGTTCTATCAAACCATTCTTATCTCAACCTATGAGTTTTACTTCTTTTCCTGATTTTCTCCCCCATCCCACTGCGTGGGGGGAGAGTGAGTGAGTGGCTGCATGGTGCTTAGTTGCTGGCTGGGGTTAAACCATGACAGTTGTTTATGGGAGAACAGTAAGAAAAAGAAAATTGTATCGCTTTTTCTGTTAAGCTGTAACACAATATAAAAAAAAGTAAACCAGCAACAACAGATCTGCTTAAAAAAATCCAAATCCAAGTCTCTTATGACTTGGTAATTAGAACATTTTTCCTTACCGTTCACTTGGAGAATATGAGTTTGATAGAGCTTATCATAGCCGTCAGCATAGCAGGTGTAATTTCCCATATGAGTTGTGGTAACCTTAGTAATGTACAAGGACCCATCATCTCCAAAATCCTACCGGGAAAGATTAAAAACAAGGTTATCATAATTATACCTCCATCTCTACAGTAATTATGCTCATCATCTTGGCAACGAAGCTGTGATGCAAATATCAAACATCACAAATATTAAACCAGAATAGCTGACAGTAATCTGAAACCCAAATATTGTATTTGTAAATGGTGGTGGTGTTTGATCTTGCCACATATATTGTGTCTGTAAAAGAAAATACAACTTTTATTTTAACAACTAGTTAAACTCTGCAGAAGTAATATGTTTGTTTATTTAGCTATAATAGTTCTTTGCAGAAGAAAAGCTATTTAGGATTGGATCTGATCAGACAGAAAAACTAAATCGCTGCACAATTTAGCAAGGTAGATGACATCCTGTGTAAGAGTGGTCATACTTTGAAATGAGCAGATACACAGAAAAAAAAATATCTCATTTTTCTTCAATTTAAGGCACAATTTTTAGCATCGCTCTTTTAAATATCTTTAATTGGCATACAAGTTTCAGTGGATTAGAGTGCAAAATTTGACCCTCATTTTGATTCCCAGTTCAATTCTCAGTTCAATTTTAATTAATACAATATCATTTAAAATCTACAACCAGTTGCAAACAATGCCAAATAATGCAAATACATATACAACATTTAATATTGTTTTAATTTTCCTTGTTAGTTTTTATGTCTGCAAGGACCATCCTAAAATAGCAGTCCTAGTCTAATCTAGTTCTTCCAGTCTACATTCCATGGAGTCTAAAGTGCATGTACAAATCCTACTAGGAGTTGTTTTTTCTACATTATATTCCATGATTTACTTTTTTCAGGGACACTTTTTGACAGTTTCTTTTCAGTCTCACCTAGCAATCTTTTTATTGTTAAATATGCAGTGTCTTTATATAAAACAGCGATTAGATTATTTGAGCAAAGAATATAAAATAGAACTGTAAAGCTATGAAAAATGTCTTTCAGCCTAGTAGATAGTTTCTACTGTAAAACATTTAATTCAGAAATTAAAGTGTATAAACTATGATGAAAAACATGCAAACCAGTCAGTTTCTTACTAGGAAAAAGTATGCCAGATTTTCTATGGTATGTAGGTCAGCCCCTGTTCCTGAAGGGAACCCGTGTTCAATAATCGTATGCCTAATGTTAATGTAGGGCTCGGCGTTCGGAAGATCTCGCGATGTCATGGAAAGTTAGAGGGTTAGTCGCAGCCTTGTGATGTACCTGTAACCCCACCTCCCCTTGTTAGTATAAAAGGAATTAACTGCGCAATAAAAGGGGAAGTTGGCACTCACACTGTGTGTGTTATCTGTCTCTTTCCCTGGTCCGGGCCGACCAGTGATCTAAGCGTGGCACCTTGATATGTAGCGAACGCTACATGTTAATATAGTCTATCATAAACTCAGCTACCTTTCAAGGCTTCTCAATATTCTTATGTATACAATACAACTTATTCATGGTCAGCTTATAGCATTTTAAACTCCTTAACATAAATAGCCTCTAAAATAGCCTTTAAAATCTTTAAATAACTTAAAATATCCTCTCCTTGTGATTAACCACAGGATATGGTACTATAAAATACACACATTATAATTATATGCAACACAAATATTCACACATACACACAGGCTCACACATAGAGCCCAAAGTATCCAACAGGTGTCCGATCCATTAGAATAGGAATAATCACCAAGCTACAATATCTACATGTCTCATTAGATTCAGTGATTCATTACAGAAGCACTACTTTTGTAAACAGGTTTCAGGGATCTGGGATTCCTGAAGGCAAGCGTTACGGGTAAAGACCATGGTAAAGGAGGCTTTCAGTACATCAGCCCCTTCTACTTCTTTTGTCACCAGGTCCCGTGCCCCATTCAGCAGCAGGTCTGTATTTTCCCTAGTCTTCCTTTTGCTGCTGATATAGCCCTGAAGCCCTGCAGAAGCCCTTCATGTCCCTCACCAGACCCGGTTCCAGGGTGGCTTTGTCTTTCCTAATCCTGCACATTCAAATAATGTCTCCGTGTTCTTCCTGGGTCACCTGTCCTTGCTTCCACCTTTCTTCCTTTTTATTTGAGTTCTGTCAGGAGCTCTTTGTTCATTAATACAGGCTTCAAGCTGCCTTTGGTTTCCTGTTCACTGTGATGGACCATTCTTGAGCATAGAGAAAGTGATCCTGGAAAATCAACTAGCTCTCTTAGACCCCTCCTCTTTTCAGCACAGTCTCCTATGGGGTTCTACCAAGCATGTCCTTGAGCAGCCTGAAGCCTGCTCTCCTGAAGTCCAGGGCTGTGCTCCTGCTTTTTGCTTTGCTGCCTCTTCTTGGGCTCCTCGACTATAGCATCTCATAGTCACTGCTGCCAAGGTTGCCCTGACCTCTATACCCCCAACCAGTTCTTCCTTACTTCTTTCTTCACAAACTTTGTAACCTTCTCTGTAAATTCCTCAAATTCACAGAAAACTCAGCTTTAGTACCTCACTCAGGGAGTCTGTAAGCTGCACAGTAAACAAACTTTGATAAAAATTATTACTGTGTGCTGCCTTATTCTTACATCCTATCTTCTAAACATTATCAATGACAAAATACTGGGCTAGATTAACCTCTGGTCCATTATGACTATTCTTACATTCTTCCATGATCTCACCTACCAGTTTCCCAATTTATTGGGATTTATTTTTTTCAGTCCCCACTCTCCAGTTTTAATTCTTCCCCAGAGAACATAGCCTCAGTGATTTTATGCTCATATTTCACTCAAGCTGCTTTTCATTATAACATCTTCAGTCTTCTTGTAGATTGAAATTTAAACATGAAAATTGAAATCTAGATGAACTTCCCTTTAATCTTTCAGTTTTCCTTCCTTAAATATACTCAACATATTATTCAGAAAACATATATCTCACTGTATTTCTTTACCCAAAGGTGTTTGGGCAACTAAATTTCACATTGCACAATTCTGTGCTTCAGGTGATTCTGCTAGTTGCTCATTAAGAGAAGAAAATAACCCACCTAAAAATTAACCCACCTGGTAAGACTTTCAATAACTTGCCTTTTTTAAGATAAATATAGTTTTCCATATTAGCACTTCAGTTACACAGACAGTATTTCTACCAAGTCTTCAACATGCCATTATAAATTACCACTACAAAAATCAAAAAAAGAACCCTCTATTAATGCTTACTTTTTAACTTTGATTATGTGAACCAATACAACCGGATTTCCCTTCAAAAAAACCCACCTGAATAACTCCAACAATCTTCCTAGTTGGATATTTTTTATCTTTATCTCTTACTAAAGTGTATGAAGCAGTAAGTTCAATTAACTTTTTTCCCCTTACTAGCTAAACATGTTTTCAAAGTGTTGCTCTTCAACTTATTAGTGGAAGATGAAGAACAGCTGTTCAAAAGAGCCAGACTAGAGGTACTTACATTTTATCTAGCAAATGGCTAATTTTATTGCTGTCTAAATTTTTTTTGCCTAATCTCTACCAAAGGTATTTGTGAACAAAATAGGACATAGGATGGAGTGTATTAACATTTAGCTGCTACAATGCAGTCTGGAGACTAGTTTAATTTAACATTCTTTATGTTAAGTTATTAGATATTGCTTTTAAGCACACTTACCTGTTCCAGGCCTTTGACTGATTCACTGTAGCATGCTATCTTTAGGTAGCATAGCTATTTTCTAAGTAAATGGATTTCTGTGTTGACTTCTCCCTTCTTTTTCACAGAAACCATGGATAAAACATCCCTGTGGTTATTTTACTGAGACATCAGTATTTCAATAGGATTCCCACATGACATTGTCATTTCATCACTCAGAGAGTTTGAATTTTATGGATGGCTTTTTTTGCTGTTGTTGGATTATTTTTTTTGTGGACTACAGAACAAATATCCCTAGCTTATCGAGTTCAATGTTTGCTTTGTTAATTAAAGCAAACAATTCAATACAAAGAGAATTTAATGTTGTAAGCAGCATTTTGAAAGGGATGATGAAATATAGAGTTCTTTGACACTGGATGTTGGCATATATTTAGTGTTTTATAGAATAATTCCCAAGCTAAGTCATTGAAAAAACCTGCATCTAAACAGACATATACAACCATCATTGAACCAGAGCCTTCAAACATCAACAGCAATACATACAGAAAAGGGTTTTTTTTACCTTTTGAAAAAGTATTTGATGACCCTAAAAACATTGCAACAAGCTCAATTTTTGTTAAATAGCCTACTGTTCAAATAGAAATTGCATGATACTTTTACAATTAAATTGAGAAACTCTAATTATTTTTGCCATGCATAAAAACCCCCTAGAATTGAACAATTATTTTAACAATGATTCTGCTGCAACTCTGTTCTGTTGAAGGATGACATTTAAGAATCATGATACGTGTCACAAATAACAAGTAAAGGAATATGGAAAGAAAACATTCATTTGACAGTCAATCTTTGCTTAGTTGTCTTAGTGTTAATACAACAGAAAACTAAAGGTGATTTTTGTTTTTAAATCAATAATTATTTCCCTTGGTTTTATAACTTGCTTTCATATGCTAATGCGTTGCATAGGAGAGAGTCTATGATCATTTGCCTGCACTTCTTCATTAACAGCTCTAGAAAGACTGTTACTAGCTTTCTCCCCACAGGAGAATGTATAATGAAACAGACTGCTTGAATTTGTTAACCATCACAGAGATTTTTTTGGTTTGGTTTCTGGGCTTTTTAAAAATATATTTAATTTATTGTCAATATATTGTTCTCTTAAATAACTTTTTTTTTCTCTGTATAAAAACCTGTACTCCAAATATTGAATATTCTCTCATCTACAGATCACAGCCTTCCCCCCCAAAAAACACCTCCCCTGAAATGAAAAATATGTCTTTATTTTCCTTTTCACTCAGTGCATCCATAATGTTCCCTGCCCAAATTGCACTTGTAACATATAACTGAGAATTCAGTTTAGAGAATTTAAGAAGTTCAGAAAAATGAATTAGGAATGCAGTCTAGATTTAGGTGGTCTGAAGTCATTATACCCAAAATTGACAGAAGATTTTTTTTTTTAAATCAGGAACCATGACTGTTCTAGAAAAGAAGGTCTAACACCTTCAACAAAATAACTTTTGTTCTAGTGCTTAGAGTCCCAAATAACATACAGGTATATCATAGTTAAATCATTAACATACATAATTCAAAGTAGTGCTTGGTACCCTGGTTTTCCACTTTCTGAGTGATCCAAAGGGTTCATCTTGAACTGAAAAAATAGGTAATATTTTCTTTCTAGTTTTCCTGTGGGATTTGTTTCTTTGTTTTTGTTGTTTGGGGGGTGAGGGGTACTACTTTTTTCTTTTTTTTTTAAACTCTTATAATTTTTCACGCCTAGATGATAACTTTTTGACCAGCATTTCAGCCCCAGCTTTTTACACTGAGATCCAAACGTTTTATAAAACTGAACATACTGTAAAAGATTGCTGGAGGTGACTTGTTGGTATGTCCCTTTCTTAAGGGAAGGTAAACCTCCAGGGTAGAATGCGGTAGATATACATGAAATCTGTTCCATAATAATTCCCTAAGCAACATAACCTACAACCTTAGATGTTAGCAACACCAGGGGAGCTCGGTATGCTGATGCTAAGAGAAACAACTTTGCCCATTATAATCTCATTATAATACCAAAACACACCTCCATTCCAAAAGCTACCCACTTTTATGGTGTAACCACCCCTCACTGAGCATGCACTCTGAATTTTCTCTAGCATATACTTTTAGAAGTAAAGTGAGGAGATTTTATACCAATCGTAATGAAGGTATGAATAACTAGAGTCACTCAAGCTCCACCTAAATGTAAGAAAATAGTATAAAAGGGCTTAAGAGAGGAGGAATACTAGGGCAGATACCATCATAGACAAGTCAGGAGGACATCACTGACTTCTGGGATCAGTCGACGGGCTGAACCTCTCTTCCCCCCCATAGGAACGCCTATTGGGTAAGATTCGAACCCTTGGTTATAGTGAGTGCTTCCCTGGGACAACTAGAAATCTCTAGAGTTTTTTCCACAATTTATTGCGTTTGTGATTGACTGTATTCTTGCTACTTGCATGTGCTTTGCAGACAGTATATTTATGACTGGCCACCCAAAAGAACCTGTACTCCTGTTGCTTTAATAAACTGTACTGTTCATTAAAATCCAGCTGTGATTGTTCATTGAATGTGACCACACTCCCTAAGTCTGGCCATGATAGTTCGTTGAACATGACTAGATTGGAAGTATATTATGCTATTAGTGCATCTGTAATTGTGATAGTTCAATATATATTGAACACAACTGGACTTACAGTGTTGAATTGGGCATCACTCGGAATCTAAGCCTAGCTGCCCCCAGCCGCTCTGATATCTGAGGACAAGGTGGAATGCAAGGGGGTTTATTTTCTGCCAAATTTCTTTACCCTTTAACGCAACAATCTTGTTTTGAAATTTCCCATCTGTAAGCTCAGTTTCTGGCAGCTGATGAATTCTACATGTGTTTCCTGGAACACCAGCACCTCAACATTGGTACATAATAAAAAGGTGATTTTTATGCACCAAAGTTTACACTTACACACTTTCAGAGTACTGATTTTACAGGGCCTGTGTCATGTAGGCCAGGAGAAACAGTTGATACAATCTTCTAGTGGCCTTATAATTTTCAACTTCTAAAGAACTTCAAAATACTAATCTTAACTCCAAAACTCCACACTTTGGGAAAGGAAAGAAAAAAAGAAAAAGAAAAAAACCCCCAAAAGATAAAAAGGACAATCCTCAGATGAAAAAAGTGAGATTACTGGGTCCTTAATAAATGGAATTAGCAAGCACCAAATATTTTTAATTAATAGCTTTTTGATTACATATGAAACCTGTATTTTGAATTAATAGCTTTTTGATTACATACAAAACCTATATTTCTATTTGCAGTCTTTGATAAACCTACAACAAAGAAGAAAATTAAATTGGTTGGTATCTTTTTTTACTGATGGTTAATAATGTAAACACTGTAACACTGTTATACTAGCTCAGTGATAATGACAACACAATTTGGGTGGGGACTTTCCCCTCCTCCTTTTAAAGAGAAATCTTGATTTTCTTATGGGAAAAGGAAAAAAAAATCACCTGTCTCTGAACTGATCAGGAAAATAAGGATTAAAATTTTGCATTGGTCTGCTAAGGGAAAGCTGCATCAATAGTTGCAGCTATCTAGATACTTTTGAAACAACAGTAGTTTGCTTGTAAAACACAGCCAGTATACATAATCCCCTTTTTTCCCATACATCCCTCCATTCTTTCTGTATTTGATTTCAGTCAACTCATGGAAATACCACTAATACTAATGTCACATTTTTGTTCATATTCTACATATTTATTTTTTGGTATCTGTAACTTAATTACAAGGGCACAATGAGCAGGTAATCTTTTGAGGAGTTACTGGAAACATATTTAAAAATAATTATTGATGTATGCTTGGTTTGCCAGACAAATTCAGGTCAGGCTTTTCATGCTAATGTCAATGTTACAACTCCTACTTTCCAAGTAGTCAGTTTCTCTGTTCATGTTGGCAGAGCAATGCAACTCTGTGGTTTGCTAGTGCATGTCAGAGACTTTAAATTCCATGAAGAAATCTGAGAATAATTGCATTTGGCACAAATCCAAGATTTTTTAACTTTTCCTTCCAGCTCAAGAGGGAAAACAAAACCCAAATTTCCTAAGCACAAATTTTGCATACCTTCTCTCAATCTCATATTTTACAGCTGCAGTAAGAACAAATCATGAATCTAGTGTAAATCCACTGAATGAAGAACCAGCCTGACAGAAAATTGCAAATCAAGTCAAAGCTTAAAGCAAGAAAGAACATAGTGTAATATAGTAAGAAGTAATATAGTATATACAGTAGAAAGTGACAGGATCTTAATAGAAACTCTATTCTGAAAAACGTAACACCAGACAACAGTTCATGGTTATTAATGCAGGCTAACTTTAGTCAAGGGAAATCAGTCTTCCTAAGCTTCTTTTACAGTCAGTTGAGAAAGCTAAAGGTAGCAAAATCCTTTCATGGGACAGTTCAGTGGATCTGTCTTTGCTCATTGCTTTGAGTTACTGCCTACCTCTCTCTGCTGACCATGGAAACAAAGATCCTAGCTGCAATTAGACATTGTAAGTTATTTCATTGGTCCCTCTGTTTCTTGACACTAAGGAAAATGGAAAGAGAAAAAAAAAAAAAGAGTGATTTTTACAAAGGCTGTCTTTCCGCTCAGCAAGGTAGCCTTGCTAGCATCACTCTACTACCAATGGGGAAAAAGGTGATCATTCAGTAATGCAAAACATCTAACTAACTCTCAGATCCTGAGGAACTCTTCGTGCATATCTTCCTAAGCTTGTCTTACAAATGGTCAATGCAGAGATCACCCTTTATTATCTCTTCCTAAAATAAGACTTTGCAAATCCCAACCATTAGTTGAATTGAACAGGATTTGTCTGTATTCAGCAAATCTTAGAAAAAGATTATTTATCTGACTATAAATGAATAGAATAACACTGTACCTACTTAAATAAGTAAAGAGGTATGATTTTTCCTTTATTCTCTTGGATACGGTAAGAACTCCAGTTTCACTTCATGAGGAAATAGTAACATCTAATAAATCGTAACATCCATTATTCTATGGAAAACATGCAGCAGCTTTGTGCTTTTCAAACTATGTCAGTGGATTAAAAACTGGTTTTGCTATTTTGAAACCTAATAATGTTACAAGCTTCCTAAGAACCTGAAGAGGGACCACACAGAAAAGTGCCATAAAACCCCTCACTCCTAGATCACCAGTGAGAATACCAACCTCACTTTATACGTAGTGGTATAAGAAGAATTTGGATCTTGTATATAGGAGTTATGAACTAGACCTAAGTGACAGCTTTGCCAAAGTACTAGAGCTCTTGAGGCTAGCCATAAAACATCACTTATCTTTTACTTCCCCCAAAACTCCGTAACTTTATGCTATCTTGCTATGAATCTGCAATAATGACTGCTAATTTATTTAGACATTCAAAATCTCCAACTGAGTAGATACAGCTTATTTTAAATGGAAATTTCAGTATGCTCTGATACAGCTGTCTTTCTTATTGGTTCATGTTACACACAGAGATCTTCAGAATGACTCATATACCATTTAACTTCTACTCCTTTTTAACAAAACAAATTGTTATATAATCAGATTTAATCGGATAAAGCTATTTGACATTCATTTCACAGATATTTTCAAATTTAACATCATAATCAGTGACCTGAATTTATAATAATTACCCAATTACCACAGTTCATTATAATTTCCCCCAAACTGTTCTTTTTTTGTTTTTTTTAAATAGGTTTTAATTGTAGATGTATTTATTATTACACTCCAAGATAGATCTGCGAAAAGGAACTAGCTTTGCACTGTGCAGTTTACTTCTATCAGGTCACATTCCAAAGTGATATCTGAGTGCTAGGAGGCCCCAAAGAAGCTGAAGTACTGACACAATTTATGCTTTAAGGTGACTCAATTTAGGGTCAGATATGTGGAATAAGCTTGGCAAGAGCATTCCCATTTCTACTTTCTTTCTTGAAACACATTTTCTTTGTAAGAAGAGGGCAAAGAAATCATGGAATATTTCCTGATTTTCCTGATTATAAAACCATGAACTCTTCCTGATTACACTGGGATAAGATTGAATTTATTTTCGATCACTTAGCTTACAAGCACTTTTGTTTTAAATCTATCAAGTTTATTGGAGTTTTTGATCTTCCTACTGCATAAAATACTGGGTTTCAGTTTTAGTTTCATGAGTGCAAACCCCTTTTCTTATGTTGACGATAATCCATATCTTTGGTTCCTGAACTGCACTACTGCGCTTATCTGAAAATAACAGAACTCACTTATTTTATTTTTGCAGAAAGAAATTTCTCAGAATGTTTCTTTACAAACTCAAGAGAATATACAATCAATAAAACCCCCCAAACTTTAAACTTTCACGTTACTAAAATTTTCATCCAATTTTCATCCAGTCCATCCCATGTATTTCTGAACTACCCAGGAATGAGACAGACAGGCAGGTTGAGTGTCTTCAAGCTTTATGCAGTCTGCAAAAGCTCTGCAGGATAAATTTTATTACAAGCTACACCCTGTGTGCATGTGATAAACCAATCAACAGGCAATAAATTACCTTGTCAAACACACACAGCTTTCAAATATCTTGCAGACAAAACTACCTAAACCAAAAAAGATAGAGATTGGTAAAGAATCTCCTACTCTGTGGTAGCCGAAGAGGAGATACAGGGAAAAGAAGAAAAAATAAACCTAGTACCTTCAAACTTGATTTTGTAAATCGGAATGATTCACATTAGGTTATTCTTAGGGTACAAGGGGAAAAATAAAACATATTGTAACTTGAATAGTTTTCTTTAAGATGATCTCTCATCTTAAATGCAGCATTAATATATGATCTCCAGACAACAGTAGAGAGAAAATAGGGCTAGTCACACACATTACTTGGATTATTAATGAACTAACACAAATGGCACTGTATTATCAAGTATGTTATATATGAAATGGGCACATACATGTTTAGAAAGATTTTGAATGGAATTCCTATACAAAAGATTTTTTTAAAGTATATATCTGAATACATACAACAGTGACAACTATCCACTGCCATCTTTTGTTCTTTGCTTATAAAATAAAAATATTGACAGCTTGAATACTAGCTTAGCAGCTTCACTTAACAAGGGTCTAGCCCAGATTGACACACTTAATACTCATTAAAATATTTTTCTTAGAGCCTTTTAAGCAAACAGCAAATCCCAGTCAATCTGAACTAAGTACTTAGTACAAGCTGGAGTACAACAAGCAAAAGTTGAATTACACTAACAAAAATTTGAAAGCTGAGACAATTTACTTTTAATAGCAATCTTAATTTCTTAGTTATCTGCAAGCATTACATACACATTGCCTTTGCTCAAACCACTAATACAACATTACATGTTCATCAGTGTCATCTTTTATCACAAGAAATCTTTACTAGGCAAGATCAATTCCTTGATGTCAATGACAGAAAAAACACTTCAGTGTCATTGGCAGCTACCTCAAGGCTTTCACTGTAACCACTGCAACTAGTTATGTAGGAACAATTTTTTTTTTTTTTCCTTTTACCCTCTATACATAGATGAACTGCGATGATACTTTTAGTGGTAGCCTTTGTATCCTCTAGTCATGGTTTCTGATCAGGTAAACTGTAAGCTACTTCAGGAAGATCCTGGTACAAAACAAGACAAATTACAGTGGTCAGAAACTTGTCTGTAAAAAAAAATAAAAATTCAGCATGTGGTAGCACTAACAAACATATTTTCTAGAGCTGTATGTACCACGTACAGTTCTTTTACTAATATGAAGCCAAGATGTTTTGAAGAAAGTTAATAAGCCTACCGGTATCATGTATTTTGATGGCTTTTCATACACAAATACAATAGCATAATGCTGAACTAACAAAATCTCATCTTTTCTACAAATTTTTACCAGTTAGATATTTGTGTTTCTTCTTTCTGGTACATATCTTTCTGTTACATCTAGTCTGTCTTCCAGTCACAGAAATGAGGATGGAAATTCCCCTTTTCTTCAAGAGATTGTGATAGTGGTCATTAATATTTTCTGGCTATTATTAACAAAGTAAAGAAATCTTGATGGTATTTAGCAACTTTGTTCTTATTAAATGCTCACATCATTTGTTATACATATCAAGTTTACCATATCCTGCTACTTGCAAAATTCTGTGTATTATTTTGAAGCAAAGTGCTTGAGGTACATGTGTTTCCTATGCATTTTAACAGTTTAAAAAAACCCCAACAAACAAGTACTTTCAACTGCACAGTTGAAAATAAGACCAGAAACTCCAGTTAAACAAAACACATATATAAAAGATTTATATGCAAATCACAGTACCTCACTGAGTCATGACCATATTCTTGTGCTCTCTTTGAACTGAATAACCGGTTCTCTCTTTTGTGAGACATCCACTGCTTCAATTTTATTACTGCTGCGCCAATCATAATCAGTAATCCTCTTTTGTCGCAATAGCTAACTCTTTGTTAACAGACTTCAAGTTTCTATGAGATCTACCAAAATAATTTTACTTCTCAGTAAACCATTATTGTTTACATTTGTCTCCTGTATTTAATTTTTGCTTTTTTAACTACTGCTTTCTGTAATGGACCTAAAAATTCATTAGAAGTACAAGTTCTTTATGAACCATGAAGCTATATATACACTATACCTTCTTTTTTCACCGTTGTTTTATGCTTTCATATTAAATAATGGGACAGCACTATTCACTGGAAAGCTTCTATGCTACTGTTACCATATGCAACTGTATTACTGAAATGTTTTTCTTATATAAAGTACAGTCTTACTTTGGAAGACTGAAATGCACAGCAGTTCTTTTTCTATTGCTGATCCCTCTAGCTAACCTTTGGTTTCAATTATGTTTTACTCTAATTATAAATCTATCATTAACAGTTGCTAACTGATCATGGAATTCATGTCGGAAATAAGATCTTTAATACAGTAGGGTGGGAGAAAAGGTGGCGCTTTTTTCCTGCCTTCCTTTTACTATAACTTAAAATGTTAATGTTTTAACACTCACAGCTTAAACTTCAAAGCCTTTGTCTTGAATGAATTTCTTGTCTGACATTAAAACTAATGTATATCATGTCAAAAACATGAAGGCAAAACAGAATTTCCATCACCTTTCATTAACTGTAAGTGACAATGGCAGGAATTTCACAGGATTCTGAATAGTTGCCAAATTGCTGCACAAAATTTAAAACATCTCGTAGACAAAACTGGTATGGCGTTGATATTTTACTGGGCCAGAGTATGGCAATTCCATTTTACTTCTCATTAACATAAACAGGTCTGCAAAGACAGACTTTTGCCTGGAGGGAGCACATACTTTACAAAGATATAGTCTCATCCCAATTAAGTAACAGGACAATTTGAAATTAAATGCCTAACTATTGCTGTTATCAAAATTCTTAAGAATAAATGGACACCCAAATCTGATTTTAAACCAGACAAGAAAACCTACTTCAGATGAGAGTGGACAAGAACATTTTCTTTTATTAAGATACTCTGAATTTTATTTTAAGTTAAAAAATGTTTCTGTGGGGTTTTTTTCCTCTTCACTTGTTCAATTAAATATCTATATGAAACGACTTAACATTGGAAAACATGAAGATATTTTCCTTAGGAAGTTCTAGAAGAAAAACATTAATCAACAGCAAAACAAAAACATATTTGTTAAGTATTTTGGGGTAACTGTCAAAAATCCAGTCACTTCTATCTCATTTTACCCACAAGAGTACAATAAAGAATGCAGATTCAGTGATCCTCTGTAAATTCACCTGATTTTTCCTTTCTTTAGGGTAGGACAAATTTGTATACCAAACCAAGCTAGGTATTATTTAGGAACACTGTTTCAACTTCCCTACTTCTGGTTGGAGTTTTAAGTGCTACAATAGCCAGGCATACATGAAAGGAGAATTAGATGGACATCATTGATGTAGTTGTTCCCCGATGCAAAAATGCATCTTCCTTTTTGTAATTTCCAGCCACTTTGAAGAATACATCTCCTACCTTCTTTATCAGATTAGATGGAGCCCAGAGCAACTGTAAGAAAAAAGTAATCCTGCAAAGAGCAAGAAAGACTGAAAAGTTGATTCTCCATCAGGGCTTGGCAGAATATTTTGGAATGTAGAAAATTGAAAATGGAAGCTTTCACCTCTAGATACAACAAGTCCAACTCAGGCAAGTAACGATCAAAATATGTCATTACTGTACAGATGTTCCAAAGACAGTGTAAAAATGTATGGTTGTATCAATCTTATTACCTTTAAAGCACTGCCAAAATGAAAGTTGCGAGAAGACAGAGCAGCAAACATAGCAAATGGCAAAAGGAGCCAGCTGAGAATAGCCAGAAGGAGACTGTAGAGATCACCATCCTCAAGACTTTTTCTTCAGCTCAGAGTTGAAGTGTGACCAGACGATGGACGGAGAAAGAGCACCACTGCTTTATTGAGCAATTGTTCCCAAGGCTTCCAGTGTTCCAAGGTTTTCATGATCATGACATGTAAATTTGTCACAGTATTGATCATGGTAAATGTAAACAAATAAATATTATTAAAACCCTGTAAAATATACTACAGCTAAAATTCAGCATTTTAGCTATATAGATGTGAACTAGAAATAGAAACCTACATGAAAATCAAGCAAAACTACAGGAACCATTAAAAGCACTGGCACATAAAGGCATTGCCATAATTAATCCTAAATTTAGGAAAACTTTTAGTTTATCTCCCCTCTTTAACAGAATAAAGAAAACACTTTGGCCATGGATACAAGGGTTACTTATAAAGAGAAAAATTTCTGAAAGCAAGCTTTTGAAAAAGGAGCTCTAGATTATCAAGACAGTGTATAAAAATGGTATAAAACTGACAAGGAAAGGAAGAATACACAGGAAGGTGATAACATTTACATATGGCACAGAACTTCAGGTGATGAAAGAGAAATTGGCCTGTACTAAAGTCGATCATTAATAAAATTTAGGTATGAATGGATACATGGTACTGGGAGTACAGGTAGGTAAGATCACTGAGCAGTTTGATTCAGAGAAATCTTAAATGTCATCATCTGAAAACTGTGGCAGACATACCATCTTCTGTTGTAATCCTGTCAGAGCTCACAAACTAAGCAGGCTTGATCTCGATAAGTAATTTGCTTCATGTCACTTTTGCAAGTAGTAATACTGGTGATTTTACAGGTGGGTAGCAATTTTCTTTTTGAGTCAGCACTGAATCAATACCTTGATACACTTCTGGAAAATTTTTTATTAATTATTATTATTTTTAAAAATATTATAAATGCCAGTTGAGCCAAATTCCCAATAGGTAATTATGTCCTACCTATCTTAATTCTTCCTCCTGGGATGCTTGGGAGGGAGGGGCAGAAAGGGTTTCTTTTTTTGGAGTTTAAGCAATTGTGCATCTCTGTTCAGTGAAACAGACTCTTGGATATCAAAGCACTTTTGTTACTGGTGATGTGGCCTTCCTATTTAATGTCCTGATTTGAAAGTCAGGGCCGTGAGCCACAGGAGGCCTTTATTAACAAAACATCTTTCTCATGCTTTTAAGAAGGACTAACCACTTAATGTGGAACACATTAAGTCTAGTAGGATAGCAAAAGCATTGCAAAATGACCTGGACAAGTTGGAAAAAATAAATATGTAACTAGTAGTAAAGCATTCAGAAATGATGCTGATTTTCATGAGGCTGAGGGAATGTATACTGCAGGAAAAAAAAAAAAGAAGCGTAAGTCTATAACTGTCCACAAAAATCAAACTGCAATTTTTTCATGCACTAGTCAGAAATTAACAGCACAAGCTGAATTTGCTAACAATACAGAAATATAGAGTGGAGACATAACCTGCATCTCTACATATAAATATACAGAAAAGAACAGAAAAAAATAGTGAATTTGAACTGAAAAGAAAGGGTTGAGGAAGAAATATGCTATGGTAGTGAATAAAGATGCTTACAAAAATTCTGGTCAGCTTATAACACAATAGATCAAATAGCTTTCCTGTAATTTTAAAATACAGGGAAGATGGGCAAGACTGAAAAGAAAGATAGCTGTGATAGAAGTTTTGGTGTCCCTGAAAAAAAGAGTACAGGTTACTATAACAGGAGGACAATAATAAACAATGTTTGAATTAATAATATGATAGAAAAATCAAGATGTATCTAAAAGACATCTTGTTGAAAGCAGAACAATAATATAAATGAAATCGCTAGCTCTGTACCTTCCTTAAAATGTTTCCATGTTTCTACAGGATCTGCTAATTAGTATTTACTACAGAAAACTTAAAAATAGAACAGGTGGGGGTGGTTATAACTATACTGATAATTACCAACAATAATCAATTAAGTTGTTATTTACTGTCTTTATATTCTAAGTTTACTTTTAGAAATTTCTAAATTTCCAAAAAAAGTGTCACTGATGTATTCTGGAATCCCCAGTGAAATTAGACAGCATCAGCTGCAATGTACAGGAAGGTATGTCTACGGAGAACAAGGATAACAATCTTTTGAACACCTTTGATATTCACATACTTCAGCTCACACAGAAGACCCTCTTAAACAGCTAGGAGTACCGAACTATCATTTCAGCTGCTCTTCTAAAGATGTGTTCTATGTGCTGTGTTAAGAAATTGGTTTGGAAAAACCAATCAACACAGAAATCCACAATGTCCCTTTTCTTTTCTCTTTTCTTTTCTTTTCTTTTTTCTTTTCTTTTCTTTTCTTTTCTTTTCTTTTCTTTTCTTTTCTTTTCTTTTCTTTTCTTTTCTTTTCTTTTCTTTTCTTTTCACAGTTCTGTCTGTAAATGTCAAAAATGTATAATGCTACCTTCCAGGTAGGTTAACATGGCTTGCCTGGGGTTATTTACAAGGATCCTTCATGCTAAGGGGGAATGGTTGTACATGTTATATTACCACCTTTCACTGTCACAAGGCCTTTCCTTTTTAACTTCTGAAAAACAAAGAAAATACTAACAGACTCAGCTATTTTGGATATGATTAGCAGAAACAGCTCTAGAACACAGAATTATGAGTAGTGCAAGACAAGGGACTCAGCTCTGCAAGAAGCAATTACTTTGCCCCACTCTGATAGAAAAAGGACCAGATCATTATCTCAGTAACACTTCAAAGCATGAGAGTAGATTATGGTCCACAGAACATGATTCTGTTCACCTCTAAAATCAACACTTTAATTTCTACTGAAGACAAAATGAAGCACTGATCTAGCACAAGAGAAGAGAAAGCCCATGAGGATCTTAATGCTTCTTCACAAAGACAGAATCATCAGCTGGCTCAAAGTTAAAATAGTCCCCACCATAAAAAGATGTACATAACAAGATGTATCATAAAGTTCTGTGGTTTTATAACATTGATTAAGCTAGAGTTATAGAAGTTGCATGTCCAGATCATTTTAATGGGAATCAGTGCTGGTAAATGAAACCTGTCCTGGTTTCAGCCGGGATGGAGTTAACTGTCTTCCTAGTAGCTGGTACAGTGCTATGTTTTGAGTTCAGTATGTGAAGAATGTTGATAACACTGATGTTTTCAGTTGTTGCTCAGTAGTGTTTAGACTATAGTCAAGGATTTTCAGCTTCTCATGCCCAGCCAGGGCACCTGACCCAAACTGGCCAACGGTGTATTCCATACCATGTGACGTCCCATCTAGTTTAGGAACTGGGAAGGGGGGGGAGGCAGTTTTTTTTTTTTTTTGGCCGCTCGGGGACTGGCTGGGTGTCGGTCGGCGGGTGGTGAGCAATTGCCCTGTGCATCATTTGTACATTTCAATCCTTTTATTACTTACTGTTGTCATTTTATTAGTGTTATCATTATCATTATTAGTTTCTTCTTTTCTGTTCTATTAAACCGTTCTTATCTCAACCCAGGAGTTTTACTTCTTTTCCTGATTTTCTCCCCCATCCCACTGGATGGGGGGGAAGTGAGTGAGCGGCTGCGTGGTGCTTAGTTGCTGGCTGGGGTTAAACCACGACAGTCCTTTTGGCGCCCAACGTGGGGCACGAAGGGTTGAGATAACGACAGACCTGACCAGAGCTCGTTAAAACAGATTTGTTCTAAGCATTCATTATGTTGATTTATGTATTAGAGTTGTTGCTCTGGTTTTTAAGGCTCTGTTATGTATCTCCTCGCTTGCTGTATGTAGTTCCTCTTCTACTGCTTATCATCCGTGGGAGGTGGATTAAGGTTTTCGCTTTGATGTATGGTATAACTCTGGTTTATGGTATGCTAAAGTCATCAGCTGTGGGATTAATCCGGTATTTGCACTTAGCATTGTCACCTTTATACTGTGGGAGCCGTTTGTGGGAAACTATTAATAACTATACCATTTACCTTTCCTCCATGGAAAACCAGTCTATGGGTGGGGTACCTTTCTTCCCCTCTCCTTTCTCCTTCAGTCCAGTTACAATGGTGTTTGAGAATTTTGAGAAATTTGAATACTCCTGGAGTGTTGGGACTAGCACGGTCCTAGCCCTACTGCTAGGAATTAGCATACTTCTGAATGTGGTTCAGCTCTCGTTTAAGGTTAAACAGCTATTTAAGAAGATCACCCAGAGGTGTGCCCCAAGGCTGGATAATTATGAGTGGCAGGGTGTGTGGGGTAGTATGGGCAGGTACCTAGAAAAGTGGGCACCTCCAATGTTTTGGAAATTCACCCCTGAACAAGTGCAGGATCCAGAAGAACTAGTAAAATATTTGGAAAAGGTATGCTGTCACCCCGGCAGCTCCAGAGAGATACAAATCACTGCAACGTGCTGGGGCCTGGCCCATGCCTATCGAGCCCTGTTCGACACCATTCAGTACCCTCAAGGGGAAGAGAAAGTCTCTGGACCTAACAACAAAATTATGAGCACCGCGGCCACTCAAACCTCGGCAACAGGCGCTGCGGCCCCTCCAGCCCCGACAAGGAGCATTGCAGGCACCCAGACCGTGGCGACAGGCACCGTGACCCCTCCAGCCCCGGCGATGAGAACTCGGGCTACCCAAATCCTTCTGGAAGCCGGTTTTGCCATAAAAGAAAGTAAGGTCAAGGGACCTGCACAGGAGATCCAGTTTTTGGGAATAAAATGGCAAGATGGACGTCGTCAGATCCCAATGGATGTGATTAATAAAATAGCAGCTATGTCTCCCCCGACTAATAAAAAGGACACACAGGCCTTCCTAGGTGTCGTGGGGTTTTGGAGAATGCATATTCCAAATTACAGTTTGATTGTAAGCCCTCTCTATCAAGTGACCCGGAAGAAGAATGATTTTAAATGGGGCCCTGAACAACAACAAGCCTTTGAACAAATTAAACGGGAGATTGTTCATGCCGTAGCCCTTGGACCAGTCCGGACAGGACAAGATGTTAAAAATGTGCTCTATACTGCAGCTGGGGAGAATGGCCCTACCTGGAGCCTCTGGCAGAAAGCACCTGGGGAGACCCGAGGCCGACCCCTGGGGTTCTGGAGTCGAGGATATCGAGGATCCGAGGCTCGCTATACCCCAACTGAAAAAGAGATATTGGCAGCGTATGAAGGAGTTCGAGCCGCCTCAGAAGTGGTTGGTACTGAAACACAGCTCCTCTTAGCACCCCGACTGCCAGTGCTGGGCTGGATGTTCAAAGGGAGGGTCTCCTCTACACATCACGCGACTGACGCCACGTGGAGTAAGTGGATCGCATTGATCACACAACGGGCTCGCATAGGAAACCCCAGTCGCCCAGGAATTTTAGAAGTGATCACGGACTGGCCAGAAGGCAAAGATTTTGGAATGTCGCCAGAGGAGGAGGTGGCACGGGCTGAAGAGGCCCCGCTGTATAATAAACTGCCAGAAAATGAGAGGCAATATGCCCTGTTCACTGATGGGTCCTGCCGCATCGTGGGAAAGCATCGTAGGTGGAAGGCTGCTGTATGGAGTCCCACGCGACAAGTTGCAGAAACCGCTGAAGGAGAGGGTGAATCGAGTCAGTTTGCAGAGGTGAAAGCCATCCAGCTAGCATTAGATATTGCTGAAAGAGAAAAGTGGCCAGTGCTCTATCTCTATACTGACTCATGGATGGTGGCAAATGCCCTGTGGGGGTGGTTACAGCAATGGAAGCAGAGCAACTGGCAGCGCAGAGGTAAACCCATTTGGGCTGCGGCACTGTGGCAAGATATTGCGTCCCGGTTAGAGAATCTGGTTGTAAAAGTACGTCATGTAGATGCTCACGTACCCAAGGGTCGGGCCACTGAAGAACATCGGAACAACGAACAGGTGGATCAGGCTGCCAAGATTGAAGTGGCTCAGGTGGACCTGGACTGGCAACAGAAGGGTGAGCTATTTATGGCTCGGTGGGCCCATGATACTTCAGGCCATCAGGGAAGAGATGCAACATATAGATGGGCTCGAGACCGAGGGGTGGACCTGACCATGGACACTATCGCACAGGTTATCCATGAATGTGAAACATGTGCTGCAATTAAGCAAGCCAAGCGGTTAAAGCCCCTGTGGTATGGAGGGCGATGGCTGAAATATAAATTTGGGGAAGCCTGGCAGATTGACTATATCACACTCCCACAAACTCGCCAAGGCAAGCGCTATGTGCTGACAATGGTGGAAGCAACCACCGGATGGCTGGAAACATACTCTGTACCCCATGCCACTGCCCGGAACACTATCCTGGGCCTTGAGAAGCAGGTCTTGTGGCGACACGGCACCCCAGAAAGAATTGAGTCAGACAATGGGACTCATTTCCGAAACAACCTCATAAACACCTGGGCCAAAGAGCATGGCATTGAGTGGGTGTATCATATCCCCTATCATGCACCAGCCTCTGGGAAAATTGAGCGATATAATGGACTGTTAAAGACTACATTGAGAGCAATGGGGGGTGGAACCTTCAAACATTGGGATACACATTTAGCAAAAGCCACCTGGTTAGTCAACACCAGAGGATCTGCCAATCGGAGTGGCCCTGCCCAATCAGAATTTTTACATACTGTAGAAGGGGATAAAGTCCCTGTAGTGCACATGAAAAACATGTTAGGGAAAACAGTCTGGGTTACTCCTGCCTCAGGCAAAGGTAAACCCATTCGTGGGATTGCTTTTGCTCAAGGGCCTGGGTGCACTTGGTGGGTGATGCGAAAAGATGGGGAAGTCCGATGTGTGCCTCAAGGGGATTTGATTTTAGGTGAAAATAGCCAGAATTAAACTGTATGATATTAGTTGCTGTATAACCCTGCTACTGTATGTTATCATTACTATAATTGTTATATGCTATATCCATAGTACTATAGTAAGAATCACTTGGATCAAGCAAGAAAGAACTGTGATAAAACTGAGCAAAGCGCCGTAGAGGCGGAACCAGAACTGACTCCAGCATGCAACAATCCAACGGTGCACACCATCCTCCTGCTGCATCAAATGTCATCTGCTCCTCACACCGCACAGAAGCCCAATTCTGCTCTACCGACTGAGAGGACTTTGCACCATCCCTCCTGCCCAGACAGACTGGTATGACAGATGGAGCCCAGAGTCGGAAACTAAATGAACTCAAACATTTTATGAACGTAACCCATGAACTAAAGAACTGATATCTCTGTGTGTATATACTTTTATATATATATATATATCATTGTTCATATGTCTCAAAGGGATGGAAAGGTGGTGATGATTGATCAGAGTGTAACTAAAGGTATGGGAACTGAGCATGACGTCAATGGTATAGAATAAGGGGTGGATACTGTCCTGGTTTCAGCCGGGATGGAGTTAACTGTCTTCCTAGTAGCTGGTACAGTGCTATGTTTTGAGTTCAGTATGTGAAGAATGTTGATAACACTGATGTTTTCAGTTGTTGCTCAGTAGTGTTTAGACTATAGTCAAGGATTTTCAGCTTCTCATGCCCAGCCAGGGCACCTGACCCAAACTGGCCAACGGTGTATTCCATACCATGTGACGTCCCATCTAGTTTAGGAACTGGGAAGGGGGGGGAGGCAGTTTTTTTTTTTTTTTGGCCGCTCGGGGACTGGCTGGGTGTCGGTCGGCGGGTGGTGAGCAATTGCCCTGTGCATCATTTGTACATTTCAATCCTTTTATTACTTACTGTTGTCATTTTATTAGTGTTATCATTATCATTATTAGTTTCTTCTTTTCTGTTCTATTAAACCGTTCTTATCTCAACCCAGGAGTTTTACTTCTTTTCCTGATTTTCTCCCCCATCCCACTGGATGGGGGGGAAGTGAGTGAGCGGCTGCGTGGTGCTTAGTTGCTGGCTGGGGTTAAACCACGACAAACCTCATCATAATATTTTTTACTGTACTTCACTAACCCAGAAGATTACAGATCAACACTAGTACCTGGTTTAAATGTGTCTTTACAATGTCATGAAAACATGTTGTACAGTCTAAAGTAGCATTCATCTTGCCATCACTAAAATAAATACTAAAATAGCTTCAATATTCAAAACAAATAAAACATGCCAAATCTTGCAAGTCTTACATATATCCAAAGTTTCCCTTTTGTGTGATTTATCCCAGTGCTAAAGAGTTAATTAGGACTCAAAATCAGATTCCAAAAAAGGGAAGAGAAAAATAAAGGATGGAAGAGAACTGAATGAGATGATTGCACTGGTGGTCAAGACTTTTGGCATATCTGTAAGTAAATAAAAAAGCATTAGAGATTTGATAAAGCTGATTGTCATCTTTGACACTCTTTTCACTTTACTTTCAAGATGGAATACAGAAAAAAAATTGGTATTTGACCCATTAAATAGAAAAGGTAATAATGCATCCTACTTAAAAGAAATACTCTGTAACAGATAAAGGGCAATTCAATACTGATAAAAATAGAAATGGGCTGACTTTAATGAGTTACTGTTACTCAAATCTAATTACTTCATTAAACAAATTCAGTAGAAAAGTTATGAGAGAGATGTAACAGATTGGTTTAAGAGGTGTCATAAGCATAATGTAAAAGGAAAACCTGCAACTAGGCTGTTAAAGTGAACTTCATATAACCTGGTTGTAACACACAGAATACTGCTGGACCACATAGAAGATATGACACTGCAATTGCTGCATTGCAACCTAACTTTTATTTACTAAGGAAAGTTCAAAATAAGCTGGTTTGTTACAAAAATAAGTTTTTGTATTGAACAGGACTGGTAGCTTTTTGATTATGGTAGTATGACGGACCAATTTGATTTGTTCATTGTTTGACTATGAGTTACTGTCTTTCAAAAAGGAAGAGGTTAGAATCACAGAGTGGTTTGGGTTGGAAGGGACCTTAAAGACCATCTAGTTCCAACCCCTCTGCCATGAGCAGGGACACCTTCCACTAGACCAGGTTGCTCAAAGCCCCATCCAACCTGGCCTTGAACACTTCCAGGGATGGGGCATCAACAACCTCTCTGGGCAACCTGTTCCAGTGCCTCACCACCCTTATAATGAAGAGCTTCTTTTTATATCTAATCTAAACCTACCCTTGTGGTGGGTTGACTCTGACTGGATGCCAGATGCCCACCAGAGCTGCTCTATCACTCCTCAGCTGGACGGGGAAGAGAAAATATAATGGAAAGCTTGTGGGTCAAGATAAGGACAGGGAGAGATCACTCACCAATTACCATCACTGGCAAAACAGGCTTGACTTGGGGAAAATTAATTTAATTTATTACCAATCAAATCAGAGTAGGGTAATGAGAAGTAAAACCAAATCTTAAAACACCTTTCCCCCATCCTTCCCTTCTTCCCGGGCTTAACTTTACTCCCTATTTTCTCTACCTCCTCCACCCATAGTGGAGCAGGGGGATGGGGAATGGGGGTTGCAGTCAGTTCATCACATGTAGTCTCTGCTGACTCATCACACTCTTCCCCTGCTCCAGTGCGGGATCCCTCCCATGGGAGACAGTCCTCCACGAACTTCTCCAATGCAAGTCCTTCCCACAGGCTACAGTTCTTCATGAACTGCTCCAGCATGGGTCCCTTCTATGGGGTGCAGTCCTTCAGGCACAGACTGCTCCAGTGTGGGTCCCCCGTGGGGTCCCAAGTCCTGCCAGAACACCTGCTCCAGCCTGGGCTCCTCACTCCACAGGGCCACAGGTCCTGCCAGGAGCCTGCTGCAATACGGGCTTCCCATGGGGTCACAGCCTCCTTCAGGCATTCACCTGCTCCGGCATGGGGTCCTCCACGGGCTGCAGGTGGAGATCTGCTTCACTGTGGACCTCCCTGGACTGCAGGGGGACAGCCTGCCTCACCAGGGTCTTCCCCACAGGCTGCAGGGGAATCTCTGCTCTGGCGCCCGGAGCACCTCCTCCCCCTCCTTCTTCACAGACCTGGGGGTCTGGAGGGTTGTTTCTCTCACATTTTCTCACTCTTCCCTTTAGATGCAGTTTCTGTTGCGCAGCAACTTTTTGCCTTTGTTAAATATGTGATCCCAGAGGTGCTACCACTGTCGCTGCTGGGCTCAGCCCTGGCCAGCAGTGGGTCCAACTTGGAGCCAGCTGGCATTGGCTCAAGCCCACATAGGGAAAGCTTCTAGTAGCTTCTCACAGAAGCCACCCCTGTAGTACTGCCCCACTACCAAATCCTTGCCACGCAAGCCCATTACAACCCTCTTTCAGTTTAAAACCATTACCCCTTGTCCAATCACTACATGCCCTTGTAAAAAGTTCCTCTCCAGCTTTCTTGTAGGCCCCCTTTAGGTACTGGAAGGCTGCTATAAGGTCTCCCCAGAGCCTTCTCTTCTCCAGGCTCAACAACCCCAACCCTCTCAGCCTGTCTTCATAGGAGAGGTGCTCCAGCCCTCTGATCATCTTCATGGCCCTCCTCTGGACTCACTCCAACAGGTCCATGTCCTTCTGATGTTGGGGGCCCCAGAGCTGGACACAATACTCCAGGTGGGGTCTCACAAGAGCAGAGCAGAGGGGCAGAATCACCTCCCTTGACCTGCTGGTCACACTTCTTTTGATGTGGCCCAGGATACAGTTGGCTTTCTGGGCTGCAAACACATATTGCCAGGTCATGTTGAGCTTCTTGTCAAGCAACACCCCCAAGTCCTTCTCCACAGGGCTGTTCTCAATCCACTCATCAGACTGTATTTGTGCTTGGGATTGCCCTGACCCACGTGCAGGACCTTGCACTTGGCCTTGTTGAATTTCATGAGGTTCACAGAGGCCCACACCTCAAGCCTGTCAAGGTCCCTCTGGATGGCATCCCTTCCCTCCAGCGTGTTGACCGCACCACACAGCTTGGTGTCATCAGCAAACTTGCTGAGGGTGCACTTGATCCCACAGTCCACGTCACCAACAAAGATGTTAAACAGCACCAGTCCCAATACCAGCCCCTGAGGAATGCCACTCATCACTAGTCTCCACTCAGACATCCAGTCATTGACCGCAACTCTTCGAGCACGACCATCCACCAATTCCTTATCCACTGAGTGGTCCATCCATCAAATCCCTGTCTCTCCAATTTTTAGACAAGGATGCTGTGCAGGACAGTGTCAAATGCTTTCAATAAGTCCAGGCAGATGATGTCAGTTGTTTCTTCCCTTATCCACCAATGCTATAACCCCATCATAGAATGCCATCAAATTTGTCAGGCATGATTTACCCTTAGTGAAACCATGTTGGCTGTCACCAGTTACCTCCTTATTTTCCATGTGCTTTAGCATAGTTTCCAGGAGGATCTGCTCCATGATCTTGCTGGGCCCAGAGGTGAGACTGACTGGCCTGTGGTTCCCTGGGGTCTTCTTTTTTTTCCCTTCTTAAAAATGGGGGTTATGTTTCCCCTTTTCCAGTCAGTGTGAACTTCCCCGGACTGCCACAACTTGTCAAATATGATGGACAGTGGCTTAGCCACTTCATCTGCCAGTTCCCTCAGGACCCATGGATGCATATCACCAGGTCCCATCAACTTGTGCACCTTCAGGTTCCTTAGATGGTCTCGAACCTGATCTTCTCCTACAGTGAGCAGTTCTTCATTCTCCCAGTCCCTGCCTTTGTTTTCTGCAACATGGGCAGTGTGGCTGGAACACTTGATGGTGAAGACTGAGGCAAAAAAGTTGTTGAGTACCTCAGCCTTCTCATATCTCAGGTAACCAGGTCTCCCATTTCCTTCCAGAGAGGGCCCACATTTTGTCTAGTCTTCCTTTTATCACTGATGTACCTACAGAAGCTTTTCTTGTTGCTCTTGAAATCCCTGGCCAGATGTAATTCTATCAGGTCTTTAGCTTTCCTAACCTGATCCCTGGCTGCTTCAACAATTTCTCTGTATTCCTCCCGGGTAGCCTGTCCTTGTTACCACACTCTGTAGGCTGCTTTTTTGTGTTTGAGTTTGTCCAGGAGCTTCTTGTTCATCCATGCAGGCCTCCTGGCATTTTTGCCCGACTTCCTCTTTGTTGGGATGCATCGCTCCTGAGCTTGGAGAAGGTGATCCTTGAATATTAACCAGCTTTATCCCATGGTACTCTGCCCTGAAGAGACCAAAGTCTGTTCTCCTGAAGTCCAGGGTACTGAGCTCGCTGTGTGTCCTCCTCACTGCCCTAAGGATCTTGAGCTCCACCGTGTCATGGTCACTACAGCCAAGGCTGCCCTTGAGCTTCACGTTTCCCACCATCCCCTCCTTGTTGGTGAGAACAAGGTCCAGCATAGCATCTCTCCTTGTTGGGTCCTCCATCATTTAGAGGAGAAAGTTATCATCAATGCATTCCAGGAACCTCCTGGATTGCTTATGGCTTGCTGTGTTGTCCCTCCATCAGATATCTGTATCAGAAATAGCATGGCCAGCAGGAGCAGGGAAGTGATTGTTCCCCTGTACTGGGCACTGGTGAGGCCGCACCTCGAGTGCTGTGTTCAGTTTTGGGCCCCTCGCTACAGGAAAGACATTGAGGTGTTGGAGCGTGTCCAGAGAAGGGCAACAAAGCTGGTGAAAGGCCTGGAGCACAAGTCCTATGAGGAGTGGGTGAGGTTGTTTAGTCTGGAGAAAAGGATGCTGAGGGGAGACCTATCGCTCTCTACAACTACCTGAAAAAAGGTTGTAGCAAGGTGGGTGCTGGTCTTTTCTGTCAGGTGGCTGGTGATAGGATGAGAGGAAATGGCCTCAATTTGCACCAGGAGAGGTTTAGGTTGGATATTAGGAAAAATTTCTTTACTGAAAGGGTTGTCAGGCATTGGAACAGGCTGCCCAGGGAAGTGGTGGAGTCACCATCCCTGGAGGTATTAAAAAAATGCATAGACAAGGCACTTCAGAACATGGTTTAGTAGGCATGGTTGATGGTTGCACTCAATGATCTTGAAGGTCTTTTTCAACCTAAATGATTCTATGATTCTATCAGTGGTTGAAGTCCCCCATGAGGACCAGGGCTTGTGAATGTGAGGCTGCTCCTATCTGACTATAGAGGGCCTCATCCACTTGGTCTTCCTGGTCGGTGGCCTGTAGCAGACCCTCACTATAATGTCACCTGCCCTGCACTCCCTTTAATGCTGACCCATAAGGTCTCAGTGGGTTCCTCATCCATCCCCAGGCAGAGCTCCATGTACTCCAGCTGGTCATTGACATAGAGGGTGACAGGCCCTCCTCCTCTCTCCTGCCTGCCCTTCTTAAAGAGCCTGTGTCCTTCCACTCCAAGACTCCAGTCACAGGAGCCATCCCACCACATCTCTGTGATGCCAATAAGATCATAGCCCTGCAGGTGTGTGCATGTCCCTAACTCCTCTTGGAGTCCCCATGCTATGTGTGTTTGCAAAGAGGCATTTAAGTTGGGCCCCCGATGAAGCTGACTTACTGGCTGGAGTGGCTGGAAGTCTTTTTTTAGGAGCATCATCTCTGAAGTGAAGGTCAAAGGGAAGGAGGTTCTTGTGTTGCCTTCACATCATAGGACCCCTACTCTTTCCCTCACACAAGGGTGAGAAGCATGGCAAAGACTCTGCAAGATGAGAGGGGCAATGGCAAAGCTTCAGGAAGGATGAAACCCTCCCAAGGAATTAAGCAAGACCATGCAGATCTTGTGGCAGCAATTCAGAAAGTCATTGAGAAACCTGGAAGCAGGAATTCCCTCTTTCAGGGCACTGGAGAAAAAAGAAATCTGTTCATATGAATTTTTAATTTCTATTCTGTTTTCCCTAATAATCCTCACTTTCTTTAAATATAAGTCCACTAGTTTACACCCTAATAAATTTTTTTGGGTTTTTTTTACTTTTAAGAGTTATTGTCTTTGGGGAGCAGAAAACAAGATTGAGGCATATTTCCCTGACATTTCTGGCTCACCTGGGATTCTGTCATAAATACAAACACAAATACAGTTCTTGGCAGACAGGGCATTTATATTTATGACCATTGCCTTAAAGTCACAACTATGTCATACTAAGAACAATTTAACTACGCATAAAGACAAGTTTGTATGTAGGTCCACACTATCCCATGGGAGAAGACAATGTGAAGGGGAATAATTCATGAGGTTATCCTGAGAATTTTCTTCAGAATCAAAAAAAGGGTGGAAAAAAGGATGAAAAGTTGGAAAGAAAAGAAGAGGGCAGATGTCAGGAGTCCTTTCTAGGAAATGTGCTTAGCATTTTGGACAACCTGAAAACATTTCTGTCATCAATCACTGAGCAGCACTCTCTAGAATGGAAGGGAGAATGTATTTTGGAGGACATTAGCTTTTAATAGCATCTCCATTATGGTGTTTTGGGGTTGTGGTTTTTGTTAGGGGGGTGAGGAAGCAGGGATAACTATATCAATAAGAGAATGCAGACTATTGAATGACACCAAAAAAGTGGAAGTTATAATCCATAAATTAATTTTAACAAGATGAACAAAACAGAAGTTTTGAGAGAAAGATAATCTATACTTAACTTCAAAAACGACAAAATGGAAATATTATATCCTTCCCATGAAGGTAGCCTAAAGAAAGATATCATGAGCTTTTACCAAAGAGTAAAATTTGAACTACACTCTTTTAAAAAGTTATTAATTTAAGTATGTTAGCAGATGTTAAACTTTACATGAATCATCTAAGCAGATCTTGTATAAATGTAAGAACAAAAGGCAGACATCTTGTAAGAAAAGTGTGATTGCTGATAGGTATAAGGAAGAAGCTGAAGGCAAAAACTGAAGGAAAAGGTCAGAAAAAGAATAAAGTAAAACGAGATATAAAAACTGTTAAAAAAGTGAATGAACTAACATAAAAAAAAGTAATACATATTGTATTTGGGAAAAAAATCTGCTATTTTTAAATTTTCTGTGAGAATTATTTTCTACAGTGAATAATAGGTTAGATAAAACATATTCAAAGAGGTAAGTGGAAAGACAGATAAGAAATTTAAGATGCGGGATAACAGCAGGAAAAAAAAAGCCTTTCTAGATGTGTACTAAAATATCAGCAAAATGTCCTGTGATATCAATTCCGTAGTGAGTCACAGCACATTTATATTACAATTGAAGTAAAATTTAGAGAGGTATACAATTTTTCGCGGTTTCATTCAGATGGATGCTGATTGTCCCCAACTCCCATCAGTTTCAATAAGTGAAAAATCAGCAGTAAGATGCATTACTTCCACAAACAGTAATTATAAGTACCATAAGAAGAGCTGAGGAGTACTAAGGACTTCTAAAATTACCAACTGGATATTATCAGTACCATCATTAATATCTGACCACACACTTGATGGCATTCTCTAAGTTATTTTATCATTTTTTAAATGCACTACTTAAATACAATTTTCATTATCATCCTTTGAGAGTCAAACAGTATTTCTTTAAAATGTCTTAGAGTATATAACCCTATTCATTAAGACCGGCTCTTAGCCACTCCATAGTTGACGGCCTTAGACATATATCCTGTGTATTTTCAGTAGAGTAGACTATTTTTCAACAAAACAGAAATTCAACAGTCACAATTTGAGTTTAGACTTGAACTCCTTTGCTTTTTCTTGTTGCATTTTTCCATTTGGTGAAACACTAGGACATTATATTGTTCTAAGTTTGTTCCCCCCTGAAGCGAATAGCTTAACTCATACTGAAAACTGCATAGTGCAAAAACTTAATTTCTAAGTATGAGTACTTGCTATGATTTACAAAATCACATTGTCACTACTGCTTAGTCTGATTGGTTTCCTGGGTATGTGCTCACTTCCAGTTATGCTGATCTCTGATGAATTTTGCTGAAAAAAAAAAATAATTATCTATCTTTCCAGGTCAGTGCTTGTCATGTTTTTTTTCAGAAAGTGTACTACTATTTACACAACATATTAGTCTTCAGATGCACGGATGTGGTTCTTGTATAACTGAGTAAACTAATAATTCCCAGAGTTAGGCAAACATGATTGTAGTTTATAACATAGTCATAGAAAAGCCTAGAATACATTGCCTCTGGGGACATCTTAAATTATACAAGGACTTAGTGGTTTTGAACGTTTAAAGTTGCCTGAATAAGTACAACACATTCTTTGGTGGTTAAATTGTGATGTAAACTGGAACACACTATGTTTCGCTCTGCATTTGTTCCTTTGAAGTTAATATTTAAGTACTAAATTCATTTTCCATAGTGAAATATAAAACACCACTCTTTTTTGTCCAATTATTTTTCTTTTCCCCAAAGTTTTATTTTTATTACGTTGCCTGAATGGATACTAAATTATGGCTACATAACAACGTTTAAGCAAATGTGAAACTGTAAGAACCAAACAAGGAATATATGATGGACAAGGTTCAGAAAGGTATGGAATGACCAAAGAAATATGGAAGAAAAAAAGAAACAAACCAAGGGAAGATCTAGAAATAAATATAGAGGGATCAAATCAGTGCAAACAGTGGAATATGTAAAATAAATTTTGAATATAAGAGACTCTGGGGACCAATTTAACTCAATGTCTTTATGCTCATTCTTTTTTTTTGTATCCACACTCCATTAACTCTTTCTTCCACCCTTTGTTAGTTTAGCTACAAAGACGTATTAGATTAATATCACCTACATATATTTGAGTGCTATTAATTTTAGTGCCTCACTCCATGGATATTGGATCTGTCATTCGCTTTCTATATTTGAATCATAACTAAACTGTTAATATGACAGGACTAAGCTATAACATATCTTTTGCTTAAAAAGACTTCCAAGCATTCCAGTTTGTTTATGTGTTTTATAAGCTAACAAAAATGATGAATACATTCATCTTCAGAATTATGCGCTACTGTCATTGGAAGCTTTTACTCCCTTTACACTTCTTACCGTATTTGTACACAAAGTACACAAAATGCACACACAGACATCCTCCCAGCACTCAGGTAACACTCTGCAGACCTTTCTTTTTATGTTTGTGGGTTGTCAATTCAGTACACCGTCACACATTCCTCCTCTTCTATTAAATATAAACAAATCTGGCCAATTGTAGCAATTTCAACTTTGCTTTGAATGTCTGATCACCACTGCAAACTGACTTCAAATTGGGCATCCCAGGAATCTTCAAAAATTTCATACTCGACTCTCTTCCAGCTGTGAGAAGTACTTCAGAAGTGTGCCAGGTTGGCGCTGGCTAATAGCCAAATTCCCACCCAGATGCTTGCTTACTCATTTCCCCTCCACCCCCCACAGCAGGACAGGGGAAGAAAAGAAAAGGAACACGAATGAGAAAGCTCATGGGTTGAGATAAAGACAGGGAGATTACTTACTAATTACCGTGGTGGGCAAAATAGATTTGACCTTGGGAAATTTAGCTTAATTTATTGCCAACTAAAATAAACAAGTAATTACTAATTTGGGTGGTGGGAAACAAAAAGACATACATTATTAAAACAACACCTTTCCTCCCTCCCTTCCCCAGGCTCCATTTCACTCTTTCACTCCCAACTCCTTTACCCTCCACCTGGGTGGTTGCAGAAGGTTGGAAGGATACGGTCAGTACACAGCAGTTTCTCTTTACGTCTCCTTCTCACCCTTTTTGTCTGCTCCAGCCAGGACTCTGCATGGGCTTGCCAGTCCTTCAAGATAAACCTGTTCCACTGTGGCTGCTGTGGATATCTGCTCCACCACAGACCATGTCCTGCTCCTCCAGCCTTGGACTTCCCTCTGCTGTTTCTCGCTCTTTTTGTCCTCTACTCATCTCTCTCTCTGGTGTTTTCTGCCCTTTTTTGAATGTTTTTCCAGAGGTGCCACGAGTGTGGCTGAGGGGCTCAGCTGTGCCCTGTGGTGGGTCTGTTGGAACCAGCTGGAACCAGCTGTGTCCGGCACGGGGCAGCCCCGTCCGCTTCCCTCAGAGGCCACCCCTGCAGCCCCTGCCACCAACACTTGGGTATCTGCACCTGGCACAAGAAGTTTCTCTGTTGGTTTGTTTTCAGGTTTTGGGGTTTTTTTCATACTCAAAATGTATGTGTCAGGCTTTAAAAACACTTGCTTTTTTCATCTCTGCAAATACAGTCAACTGAACCTTTCAGTTTGAAACTGAGCTGTTAGCTTCATTATTTCCATTCATCATTTCCCTTTTATTTCTCTGTGTCCAGATGCATGTTCCTGTTTCTATCTACACGCCATGTATTATACTTAGAAGTGATTAGTAAGAACTCTTACTTACAAGCATCATGAATATTTACAGAAAGCTAACAAATATTGCAGAAACGAGCTTGTGAACACGGGCAAGATACTTTTGAACGTCAGTCATATGATTAATACCAAACTAACAAAAGCAACAATTATTTAACTAAGAACTTTTCAGAGGATGCTGGTTTTATCCTAAGCCTCTCAAGTGACATAAAGCTACCATTCAAGCAAGATGAGCTTTGAAACTGCCCCTTATTTTACAAAGCACCACTGTGAGGAAGCTGAATTTACAAACAGAACTAAAGTAAAAACAGCAAACAAAACAAAGGTGATGTGTGAATACAATTGCCACCTTAGAAATAAAAGCATTCATAAAAAAAATGAAATAAAAATAAACAAACTAGATATTTGATTGTGGCAATATTCACACACATAACAGTTCCAGTGATTTCAGACTTGAGCGAGAGAGCAAGTACAACTCCCACTGTAAAGGTTTGTCCACATTTATAACTTTGCTAATATAAAATAGGCAAACAAAATAAATATACGCACAAGCAAACACACACAGCTGAAAGCTTGTTTTTAGAGTTCTGTCAGAAGATGTAATTATGTTTCTCATTTTCTATTTTGCTCCATGTTTTGAGGTCATGGCAAAGTTAGGTGGCAAATATTTGCCTTCCTAAAAAAAGATTTCTAAGTTATGCTAATATTCACTGGTGTTTCTTTGAGAAGTACCGTATATACTGCTGAATATTTGGAGGAATGAGCAAAACAACCAATTTTGCAGTAAAATACTTATTTTGGAAAAATACCTTTTTTTTTAATTAATAGAAGATAATGTTGTTATTATGATCTGTTCGTACCAAGTCACTATGCATTTCTTAAAATGTTCATTTCATAGATTTCTTTTTTCTTTTAGATGTTCGAAGACTGTGTAATGCTGACTATTTTGGGCTGTGATTTTGTCCTTATGTGCTTTTATTGCTATATTTATTCTTTTAAATGATTGGTCTGTGAAACATGTTTTCTCTGTATTTAACAACAAAGTTTTGAATACACAGCAAAATAAAAACAGACTGAGTTTGGCAGACATATTATTTCGATTTCTTAGAAACATCACAAACATGGAGGTTGTTACATATCACTTTTCTATTCTTTATGAAAAGTTGTGATAATAAGCTGTTAAATAAATTTTTCTCTTACTTACATTGATATCTTCCAAATCCAAGCTATTCAGAATGACATTGTTCCTCTTCCAGATGATGGGAGGTCTCAGAGTTCCCTGGATCGCACAGCTTAAGACAGCACTTTGTCCCACTGTTGCTGCAGTGGTGCTTAGTTTTTGATCTTCAGGCAGACTCAGCTGAACTACCTCTGCGAAAGATATATTGTTTGGAAGATTAATTAGCAGGCAGCTTCATAAAGTTAATTAGCATGCAGTTTTGGTACACTGGTAATTTAAGGATTTTAATTGGAATCAAAGTAAGAAGAACTTCCAACAACCACAGGAAGTTCAGAGTATTTCAAATAAAGGTCAGCATGACATTTTGATTAAATTGACTGACAACTATCACCCTGTAAGAAGAGAAGCATTTAACCTGAAAATGAATTTCAGAGGTTAGACTGTAATAAACATGACAGCGTATCCAAAGTCAGACACCGGAAGTTATTTGACAGCTAGGGCCAAGGCAGCAGAGTAGTCAGCACCTTCATCCGAAATAAGATGGCAGTACTGCTATAAGAGTCATTCATATGAGTTCATTTTCAGAAAAGAAAAATACAAACGGAGCTCAGAGTACAAAACATACAGGACTGAGACTGAAATGGACAACAAAGTGACTTCTGCATTCAGAATATAAAGTTAAGGTATAAGACTTCTTTTCTGGTAAGCCAGTTTTTATGGTACTTTTTCCTTGACAGCAGTGAAAACATGGTTTCCAGATCAAACTGATGTTAGTAATCTCTCACATTTCAGTCTCAGAAGAATATGCATTAATCATAATCCAAACATATTAGTTAATGTCATTTTTAAAAAACAGTGTTAAAATAATTTCTACTATATTTCTCTGGTCAAACATGATTCCTTTTACAACAACTGCAGAAATTCAGAGCCAGAATAATAAATAGTTCTGTACTTCAATAAATCTCTTTAAATATGGGGTGGGGGGGAAGAAAGAAAAAGAGAGGGGGAGAAAAGAAAAAAAAGAAAACCTGAAATAAACAGAGCACTTTATTGCACCAATTCTGAAACTGCTCTGTCCATCAAGGAACAGAAGCAACAACCAGGATGGACTACAGCACCTAGCAGAAGTACAAAGTACAATACTGTATAACAGCTAAAGACAAACCTGAAATAAATACAGTGTGTCACCTGAAATGTTGTGAATTATCTCAATCCACAAATATTTGCTGCCTATTTTTGCATTTACTGTGCAACACAGTAGAAACTGCTAGCACTGATAAGGTATTTCACAAGGCTTTCCAACCCTTGGGTTATTACCTAAAATACCCCAATGTAAAATATCTGTAAAACAGTTAATTTAGAGGAGGCAGTTTCAAAAGTGTGTCATAGGTTTTTATTTGGGGTTGCAGTGTGTGTGTTTTGTTTTTTCTTCAAGATAGACAAATTACTAACATATTTAGAAGCAAACCCACCAAGAATACATTCAAACGCACATTCTGCATGTATGAGAAAATTCAATTGAGAAATTTGAGGAACACAAAACTGCATTTTCACATTCGTAGTTATTATTTGAACCATGGAGAAATTTCAACATTGCTTTTGAAAAGTATCCAGCATTTCTCAAATTAACACCAGTGCCGTAAATTCAAACTCAATATCCTGTGAGAATGAAGACAATTTATGGCATGGTATCTGAAACATCTAAAAAAAAAAGTGTGATTCCAATACAAAATAAATTTTATAAGTTAATAAAAAAAGTACAGAAAATCTTAATGAAATTAAATTCAGTATGAACAAACATGCTGGTAAATACAGAGTATGCAGTCTTTAAAGGAAAAGTACTTTTATGTTTAGTTTAAGGAAACCTTTGTCATACAATTTTGGAACAAATCTACTTAATACAAAAACAAATAAATAAAATTAATACTAGTAGAGAAGTAGTCTCCTACCTTTCAACTTAACTTTATGGCAAGTACATCTTCCCCTATTTTTGATTGCCTCTGGTATTTCATATTGCAAGAAAAATAATGCATTACTTCAGTGACTACCTTTGTACTATAACACAAACTAAAACCAAAGTAACTGAACAAATTTCAAGAAGAAAAAAATAAATTATGGGAGCATCGATGTTCATTTCAATCCAAGGGAAAAAAATTCTCATTTTTCAGGTTAACCAAAAGTTCATCATTATTCAAATTTTCAAATAATCTTTTAAAAATTCAGACATGCATGATGGTAGTCCAGATCTTTAAACTTTCTCTGTTAATCTATGTACTAAACAGCTCTAATATTAATGGAAGACCACTTCACTTCCACGTCCCACAACTCATTTGGACACTCACATAAAAAGAGTGATACACATTAATTTGATGACACTGTATAGACTTCCCTCTTGTGCGATTGCCTATAGGTTAGAGGCTGAACAGCTGAGAGTTGTCTTTTCGCTTGTTGTGTGCCTGAGTAAACACAACCTATTAAAATTCTACATTTGTAAGGTTTTTGACATATTAGACAAAAGAGAGATATAGGAATTGAAGATCAACCAAATAGCAATTTTTCCAGTCAGCTGCTAAAGCATGAAAAATCTCTAGGTTTTTTATCTGTCATTTTTTAACCAAACTACAAAAGGCATGATGTATCTATTCTTTTTTAATTACCAAATTACTTTCATATAAGACACATTAATCCCTCCATTATAACAAAGCAGCAACATATTAGCAGGTTAAAATCCTTTATAGGTTCTTTTTTGTTTCATAAAAGCAATACTTTGTAATTAACACAATTTTCTTTTTCCAAAATTCAAGCATCAGGGAGGCATCTCAATATCTTCAGGAAAGAAACCTTTGTTGTTCTATAATTAAACTCAATGGTTAAATTTTGTGTGATTAAAAATATTAATTTTCTATTTAGACAAAAAAAAAACCAAACTGATTCTTTTCTTTTCCAGAAAAAAATATGAGATTGACTCTTTTTTTCTAACTAGATGCATTATCAGACACAATTTGTTAGACTAAGGAAAAAGAAATGTATGAATTAAGTTGAATATTGTGCTAGTTGCTGCAGTTTATAAAATTTACTGCATCACCAGAAGCATTCTAGCTCCTCTGCTATAGGTGATGGCTCTTCAGTGACACTTCCTGAGACATACCTGCATGGCTACTGAATGATTAAATCTTCTGGTAGACAACTGATGGTACAAATATTTTGCTTCTTTATTGAATTCACTATGCAAAGATCTCAAAAAGTAGATAAATATCCTGATATTCCATTTATGAAGAGGTAATTATCTGTGTTTTCCAAAGTTACTATTTAATTTGTGAAAGTCATGAAGTAATGATCATGAAATCTACTTGTGCTATAGGGCCCTCTATGAAAGATGCTAACCTTCACATAATAAACTGATAGTGCTAATTTAAAGTCTTCAAGATTTCAAAGTCTTTTTTCAATTAACTCCAGTATTACTATGTATGCCTGTATACACAAGGCCAGTAACTATTACAGACACTTCTATAATTTTTAATTAGAGTGCAACACTAGAAAAGGGAACATCTATCAAATACAAAATTTAACATGTGTTACCTTAGCAAAGATGGTATTCTGAAATCAAAATACAGAGGGGGATTACTGTATTATTTTGTTGACACTAACAGTTCATCTTATTTTCATTTTAACTACTTTATTTTTAATAGTAATGATAGCCTTGATAATAATATTATTATTATTCATAATAATAATGTAAGATTATTTTTGCCAGAGGAATTCCCTAAGAATTATGTAGATAATTCTCAATTTTCAATACAATACTACTATATTCCGTTTATAACTTCTATCACAGGCCTATATTGTAATAACACAGCCAAATGCAAAATTTTGTAAAATTAAGAAACAGTTGTCCTACCTGGAACTGGTCAATGCACTGATGTTACATATTTCTAAGAAGTTATGGAAAAAAAACCCCACTCTAATAAATGCACTAGAATCACTGCTTTCCCTCAAAATACTGAACAACATTTAAGTAAAAAATCCCTTCATATATTACACAGTTACGTATATTTTAAATGATTATATCTAAGGAAAATATTGTATACAAGTTATAACTTTTCTAAAGATAAAACCATTGCATAGATTTTCTCTATGTATTTTATTGGGAAAAAAAAAAGGACCATCCACCCCCAAAAACTGTAAGCCTCCAGAGCAGTAGCTGGAGCAGAGCTTTTTGACAGTTAACTCCCTGAAAATCCCCGTTCATGAACTGTCTGCAGCCAGGGTGGAAGAGGCAAACACTGGTGTGGGGGGAAGGGTGTGGTGTGTGCAAAGCATTCTCAGGTGCACAGGGCAGCACCTCTATCAGAGCCCAGGCTCCATGACATTCCTTTGGAACCAGAAAAGATAGGCCTAGGAACTATACCATCTCTTCTTTCCTCCCTGAAAGAAATAAACCTGGTTCTGAGAGCAAATACTTTTTTGCCGGAGACTGAAGCCATGGCGCTGGGAGATAGCACCTGCCAGGATGACTCCTAGCTTTCTCTCCATGATGCCCTTGTAGATCAATGATAATTCTTAGAAGTTTAGCCTCACACATTTAAATTTAAATGAAAAAGGAGAGTAAAGGTTTAGAAAAAATGGAAGCGAAATTAATTCAGTTTACTAATACCAACACCAAGCAAAAAAACAAATTTGGATATTGTCGATTACAGAACAGTAATATTACATACAAGTGGTCAGTAGGTTTTACCTTTTATATCTTGCCGTTATCAGAAGCGTGAACTTTCTACTAAGGTATACTGTATTAATGAGTTTGTTTGTAATTCCTCCAGATGCAATATCAGTCTGACACACATCCCTGGTTCTTAACTACAAAAAGTCACTGGATACGTTCTTTCAGATAAAGGGGAGAAAGCCAAAAAAAAAAAAACAAAAAAAGAAAGAAACCCATTTAAATAAAAACTAGGGGTATAGTTAGGAGATGTGGACAACAGTATAGGTTACAGACAGCTGTGTAAAAATATCTGGTTGCAAGTAACATAAAAAGAGATGATTATAAAAAAGGACAAAAGTGGTGAAACCAGAGTAAGTGTTAACTACTGGGAAGACATTTTGAAACATTAAGACTGACCAGGAAAAAAGAACTCTTACTGAAGGGGCTCAGAAATACCTAAGATTAAAACAAACAAACAAACAAACAAACAACTAGCAGTTTAAATACAAAACACTCCTGTGTTGGTTGAGAAACGTGTTAGATGGTTGAAAGGGTTTGACAAATCTCCTGGCTGCTACAGCCATTCTGCAAATTCCCCTACCCTTCTTTCTGCTTAATGGTACCAAGTCAAGCTATTCTCGTTCTTCCCATCATGTTTTTCATTACTGAAGTTACCACTGCATTTGATCCAGCTTGAATTCATCCTTCTTGGAAACACATGAAATAAAACTGTAAACAATATTTTGAATGAAAAAAGTGCAATGTATCAACTAATCCATATCTTTTCCTGAAACAGTTCAGTCAATACATCTGTAGAATGAAATTGCCATTTTCACATTGATCTCATCTGGTTCCTCATAGTTACCCTGTGACTGACAGGTCCACGTAACTTTCTTCTACTCTGCTCTTTCCAGTACATTAGTTCTCAGCTTGAAGTATAATTTCTTACTATTAACCAAGTATAAGATCTTGCACTTTGTAGCATTACTTTTCTGCTCACTTTTACTGTGCCAGGCTTCAAGGTTCTTCAATTCCTCTGCTATAGTAATCCAACATTTCTCTGTATTGATGATGACTCGCAAATCTTGGTCTTTGAGAGACTTCTCTTACTTTTTTTTTGTCAGGGTATTAGTGAAAGCATTAAATAAGTTTGCTTCCCAGGTGGTCACTGGAGAGCTTCACTAATAACTCCCTCTCAAAGTGATATTTTGCCATTTCACTGAACCTGTATCACCTCCCTTTCAGCCAGCTTCTTATTCATTCTATGATTTTTCTACTAACTCCCAGTGGTTTAGTTGACTGAACAGGTTCTCACGTCGCATCATACCAAGTGCTTTACCAAGAATGATGAAAGGACTTCTTTTCTCATTGGTTCCCTTTAGTTATCTAGAATCTATGATATAGACCTACTTTTGCTTGTTCTTCAGTTAAAATTAGATCAAATTAAGACCAGATTTTCTATTATAATTTTCTAAATATTTTCTGATATAAATATCTTTCTGATAGATTTCTAAAATATCTTTAGAACTTACTGAAACCAAATGCCAAATAACATCACTGCTACTGAATCAGCAAAGAAATTGGACAATTATCAGATGTCTTCTGTTTTTTTTTGCAGTATGTTTTGTTTTGCAATATGTCATATCATTGATATACACCACTACTACATACATCATTGCTACTTTTGTTTTTAAGCTTAAAGTATTTGTCCACCTCTGTCACATGTCCCATAGACAGGAATTTTTGGAAGATACAGACAATGCATTCAAATAGCTTTCCCTAAATAGCTTACAATCTAAAATATATGAAGACATACACAGTGAGTGTGTTCACTTCTAAAGCTTCTAGCACTACATGCAACTCACCTTAGGAAAATTATTAAAATTTATTGACCAATACAAGTGAAAGCAGCTAAGCATAAATAATTCTGAGGAAGCTATTACAATACTACAAATGATGACCAATTAGAATAGAGTGTAAGTGCTTCAATTTTCTTAGTTTGCCAAATACTTAGTAATTAAACTGTGAAAGGCAGGGAAAAGGAGTTTTCAAAGCTGACATTCTGCAAAAATATCCCAACAGCAATAGGGATAAATCAATAATGGAACCTTACTTTAAGCATTATTTTTTCAAGAATCATACACTTTGGGTTGTCCTTTCCCATGTAAGTTAAGCTACATCAATATTCTTGTAAGCCAACAGATAAAATAATACCACTGTAGTTTTAAAAAATAGCAGGAAGGGTAGGGTAGTGCTAGGGAAAAAAAGATAGTGATATCTGTGCAGTGCTTTGATCAACCTTCCTGTTTTCTTAATCCTAAGTACAATGGGCTGATGTGCATAACATGGAACATTCTGATGCTCTAAATTGAGCATATTTATAAAAAGAGTTGCTACACTTGGATTTGTAATTTTTCTGAAAAAGTTAAAGAATAGACAGTAAAAGTTGGGCTATTTCAGTTCTCTCCCTATACATGAAAAAAAAATATCTTACCTCCACCTCCTTTGATGGCCCAAAACAGTCTGTAGGGGACTGTACACAATCATAAAACTCATTTGTGAACTTAGAGTACCAAATCAGGCTACTAGGAGGAGAAACACTAAAGTATATGCAATTTCTTGAGATTAAGTGGTTCCTTATTGTATCTTATGACCAGAAAATGTTATATTGGGACTTTGTATACCACTTTATAATTGATTATTAAAGGCAGGAAGATCTTGTGCAACTGTAGACTGTTTCAGTTAATTTAATTCCATTAACAAATGTACAGTTTGAACCTTCTCACATACTTACATAAGTTGCGTGTATTTATCCATAGCAGCCACAAAAACACTCTTCTGAATCTAAACTAATGAATACTATGCAGACTGGTACCCACTATCTAAAATTAGGACCACATCAAGCCTGTATTTATTTTGTTTGCCTATTTCAAACATAATTTAAAAGCAATCACCTTTTAAAAGCAAGCAAAGAAGCATTTTGTCCATGGACTACAATAAGTTCTGTACTTAATGAACAGCATTACTTGGTGACTTGAAATAGCTGAAACACAGCTAGGTAATGTGCCTTTTCCTCTTCTGGCATTGATCCCACTTTCCTCAAAATGACATAACAAAAGCTTTTTCATCAGTGTCATTTTGCTGTTCTTTTATAGCAATTTTAAAATCAGCACACATCACCAACAGCATGGCAATTTTTTTCATTTTCTGCTCTATCTTCTGCTTTTATTTTGTTGTAAACATATTATTCACGTATTTAGTAGAACATTTCAGTATGAGAAGTAACAGAACATGGTTCATGAGTGGCTGTTCTCTAGGGTTTTATGCCAGCAAAGAAGTCTTTCTGTTCCCATAATCCATTTAATAGCACACACAAGAAAAAAAAAAAGCATAAATAACATTTTCACAACTCCTTAATGTTTTAGCTGCAGAGCTTGGATTAAAATTCAGGAGGTCTTATTTCCAGCCTTATGACCAGGATAGCAGAGGATTCTACTTTTATGTTACAGCAGTATGGTTGTTATTCAAAAACAAAAGCTCTTAAAAGATTTACCATTATAATTAACAGTTATTCATCTTTCATCTTTGCTGACAAGAGACTTGAAAATCATTTTTTGTTGACAATTATAATATTGTAATAGCTCATGTTTTTAGGAAGTCCTGTACAAACCAATTCCATAAAGAAAATTAACAGAAACCATAAAAGAAAACACAATCCTGTCTGCATTTATTTATAATACTAGGCAATGAGGTTTAATGGAGAGTGATTGATAGGTCATGCTAGGAAACATTTATTTTATGGAAGAACTTAAGGCTTCTCTGAAAGACAAATGTGAAGCAAAAAAACTATGGTTTCCATTTCCTCTTACAAATATGGAACGCAGTATTCTTCATTCAAATACCTAGAAACATTAAGAATGCTTCAGGTTTTAAAAATCAGGGTAAAGTAGAATAGGTCAGCTGACCTCTTGCTTTAGCAAATTTAGCATGAAATTCTTTTATTATTGCAAGAGCTTTCATCTTCTGATTTTGTTAGGACCAAAAATAACCACATAAGCAAATTTCTTTTTAAAAAATAGAATTAAAAAAAATCAGCTGAAGTAAATAAAAGCACTACATAAAATATAGATGATTATAACTTACAAAAGTTTATAGATGTCTGCACTTATAAAGTGTTCAACATTAAAGCAAAGTCTGTATTTTTTAATGGTTCTTTGAAGTAGTGAGAATAAATGTAGACTGTGAGAAGTAGCTCAAGAACTTTATCAGACTGAGAACCTGAACAATAAAATGGTAGATAAATTCAATGGAGGGGGGAAGCACTATACAACAGAAAAAGTAATCCTTTGAATCTAGATCAACGGGCTGTAAGTTGACTTGGCAGGAGAGAGACAGTGGAGTGATGATAAGTAGTTTTTATCAACTCTGTTCCCTCTAGTGGAGAAAAATTCAAATCAAAGATTAGGAATTCTTAGGAAAGGAACTAAAAGCAAACAAAAAAACCATAACTTTGCTCTATGGTTTGTCCACATGAATACCTATGCAGCTCTGGGTCCTCTGCAAAGTAGAAAAAAAACCTCAGAGGAAAAACAAGCATGATAAGGTTATAGAGCAGTTTAAATTTGAAAAATTAGCAAATAGGCTTGGATTTTTCTTTTACAAAACAGACAATGAAGGGGGCTTTGACAGAAGTCTACAAAATCATGGCTGTCATGGAAAAGCTGGAAAAGGTATTTATGGCTTATTGTTTCTTCTAAGACTGGAAAGCCATCAAAATAAGCAAGTGGGAGTCCAGGTTCAAAATGAAGGACAATAGTTTTCATGCTTGAAGAACTCTTTGCTAAAGGATATCGTGGATTCCAGAAGCTTACATGTTCAGGAAGAGATCACACAAAGACTTGGGAGGGTATGAGCAAAGTGTAATGATATTATTCTTACACTTCTCTAGACATTATCTTAAGTCCATGGTTAAGAGAAAGTATTGGACTAACTGGACCTGGGACCAGTATAGCCATTTTTATAGTCTTAATGCATGCTTCTTTATTTTACATGGAATTCACCCAGCAAATGTGTTTTCTAAGTTTTCTTTACAGTGTTTACATGCTCTAGTTTTAACTAAGTGAAACATGATTTAAGGTATTTTAACAGTTTTAATGAAAAAAGTAATTTAATTGTAATGCAGCTGAATTAATAAACAGTATGTACTACCTCCTGAAAATCATTTTAATCAGTAGGTGAATTGACCCTTCTGATATTTTAAATTGCTTTTAATAAGATTATCTCTGAATGGCAAAGAATCTTTTCTGCACTGCTTAGAAATTACAAATGCTTGTTTTAACTGTTTTTTTTAAGAAATGTGAATGATGGCAATCATCATGAAAATCAGCGATAATCACTTTTTGCTAATTTCTAATTCACAAACTGATAAAACTAAAACAAAATTTCAAAATTCATTATACAGGTGTTCTAAATTTCATTCTTACTTTAATTAAATGAATTGCATTTGCTATGTCCATTGAATCAAATTTCTTCTCAAGACCTTGTGTTTCTCACAAATCTGCAAAGCCTAAAGCACTCAACAGGACTCAAGTTATAAATGAGTACAACACAGACTATAAGGATTCACTTAAGTCCTTATAAAAATCAATAAAAGATATATTTTCACTTGCTCTGCAGGGCACTAGGATCATTAAATATAGTTCAAAAGCATTGTTCATGGAAATATGAGAAATTGTTGATTCTTTAAGACTCCCTTGTCATCACATACAGAAACACAGAATTTTTCTATGCAGCTGTGGGCTGCACCGCATTTAATACACCACACAAGATCAAGAATTGCCAGAACTGCAGTATTGGCAGCATTGACTTACAACCCAAATATATTCATCGGGTTTCTCAGGTGGCCGCCCTATCATGGTTACTTTGTATCAACACCTGAACCAGATCAGACAGCTGGAGAATTGCTTTATGGACCAGAAATACATGAAATAAGAAACTTATAAAGATATACCATTCAAATCTGGCTAAGCTACTTTGGAAAAGATAAAGAAATATCTATATGTATTAGGTTTTGTCTAATATTCTTGTATCACTACTACAGGAACACTAGGTAAACCTGAGCACATCACTACTACTTATGGTAAGGATATTTACAATAGCGCAGATAAAAGGTTCACCCTACAGATTGGCTTGTTATGAGAATCCTTTGAAGTTGCAGAATCCATTCAATTCTTACGAGAACTTTTTCAGCCTAGAGGAAAACACAGGCCAAGAAAGTCAACTCATAATCTATATGGCTTCAAAGTCTTCTGTTGAAGGGGAAATCAGTAATCTACTCCCAGAACATCGACAGCCTGTTTCTCATAGACTATTTATTAGGGATAAGCAAAACAATCCAAACTTTGCATATCCTGACTGACAGACTAGTTATTTCTCCTTATGAAGAAGAACAGAATTCCAGCTTTTATGAATTTGCATCTCTTGAAGTGACAGTAAACGAACTGGTAAATAATGAATCTCTCTCCCTCCTGTTTCTACTATCATCTCACCAGACTGAAACTGCCTGCCCAACCTTAACGTATCCTCTTGATATATTCTGTAACAGATTTTATGCATCATTCAATGAATCCTAAGGGAAATTTCAAAGTTATTGTGATGGGTTAAAATTTGATTTGATGCATGTTAGTGGAATTGCTGATCCGAAAGCAGTCAGATATGGTATCTTATTGGTTTATGTGTATATATAAGATTGCAACTTTTATAGACTCAATATTCAAAGTCATACAACAATATATTTCTAGCCAATAAAGTTGTAGCAAAAATTAATTTTAAAGTATGTTTAGAAGAGAATCTCAGAGTAAATGAAACACTAATTTCCAAATAACCTACTGCCATTTTTAGACTTCAATCCCATTTTAAAGGCTATACTTAAGATTAGTAAGGTACAATTAAAACAGTTGGACACTAAAAATATTTCCAAAAGCAGCAGAAACCACAGCAGTCCAGAAAATATCATAAACTCCCTCACCTAGAATGCTACATCACTGTTTAAGAAAATATGCCAAATGACCTATTCCAATCATACCTGTCTTGATATGTGATGATATGAGACCCACAGCTAAAACATCTTACTTATCCAATCATTTGCATGGACACACTTATTTACTGTGCATCCATAGCATTGCAACAATTTCTAGTGACAATTTCTTAAAAAGTTGTTCTTGCAGCAATAGTTACCTTTCAAAAATCCATGAAAAATGTGGTTTTGTATTATAAGATAGGAGGACAACATAAGCTAAGAGAGGCCTGTGCAAAAATAAAGCAGAAATGAGAATCTAGTGGATCACTGAGCTGTATTAGCATAGGTACCTCAAATGAAATACATTAGAATTTCAGAAAAAAACGCATGGGCTGGCAACTAGTTTTCTCATTTAGTGTGCAATATTTAACACTTTACACTATATCCATTGTAAATTCAGCAGAGAATAAGTGGTTATGTTCAGAATATGGAGAATAATATGACTCTCCACAACAACAGTGATATTGTCAGTAAATAAATACTGCCCTTGCTTAAGGTTTAGATGTTTTCTTTTAAAAAAGAAAAATAGCTCTTGTTATGCTAGTATATTGTTAATGTTGCAGAATTAGACTGAAATGTGTAGGTTTTTCAAAAACAATAATAGCAGGAAGCAAGATTACCAAGTATTGATGCAACATTGATGGGATGTAATTTATTCTCAGAACCTTCCGTGGAATCCCAGTGTTTAATTTTCTGAAGTTAATATTTTTAGATGCACATAATTGAACTTCAAATCTTCCAAAACTGCAGTGATGAGTCTTTGCAACAGTGGTGAGAAAGGTATTTAGAAAGATGTACAAAAGAGCCAAAAACCACAGATGGAAGAGGAAAAAAAAAAGCATATAAAAAAAGCTACTAAGAGAAAAATTCTGAAGGTTACTTAGATTGAATGAAATTTTCCATATTACTATTATTTACATTCATTTTTAGCTGTGCTTACACATTCAAGAAAGGAGAAAAATAAATATAACAACATGATCTATCCTGTTTCTTCTGAAGAGGGGGGTTATTCATCTTTGCCAAATGTAACGTATCATTCCCCAAACGTCTCTAATTTTCCTTATAACATCACATTAACATCAACTTCCTTATGCACATCACCAAGACTCTGAACAGCTTCAGTTTGATACCTGTATTGCATCTTGTCAACTTCTACGCATTTCACCAACCCCTTCTGACATGTTTCTGTGCACTGGAAATTATCTACACCAGGAATATATATTTTAAGGATTGGGGTTTTTTTTGTAGATTCTGGAAATGCTGACTACTGTAGTGAGTGAACATATGGAAGAAAGGTAAAGAAGGATACGTTTGCTTTCTACAGTCACTGCAAATATATTCTTACTTCATTAGACTTATAAAAAAACCAGAGAAATGTACTTGGAGCTGTAAGCTGCGGATGCCATGGATCTTGCATCATGGGCATATATGTGATTGCACAGATATCACTGTCTTCAAATTATGATTATATTGAATTAGTGGGGCAGAAAATGTTCCAGCAAAAGTCTTTATTTTGCTTGTTTTCTTATGCTGCTTCAGTTAAATATCAGCGTGATTTTGTTTATTTCCAAAGCAGAATTATCAACAACTTTGCATTTATTCATTTGAGCTTTGGGTTAATTACAAATTTAGTAGCTTACTTTTCAGTTTTGGAATGGTGTAGACAGAAACAAATAGTACAAAGGGATCATTCCGCTGAAGAGAACATCGAAAGTTCTTCTGCTGCACCAGAATCTGTAATGAGCAGCAACAACTTCAGAGAAGAGCAAGGAAGCAGTGTGATGGGGCTAGATCAAGCTACAAACTCCCACAACAGGGCTGTACTTGCAGCTGTGAGCAGCCTAAGCAATGCTTCTGAACAGTCCAACTAAAGTGGAATTTATCAAGGTAGATAAAACTCTTAAAACCAGGATACTTTTCTCCAGGGAAATGCTTCAAAAAATACCTATAATTTGATGCAATCTATTCCACTCAAAAGACAAAAAGATTGCATTTCAATAATACCTTCAAAAAAAAATCTCTCTTCAGGAAAAAAGAAAAAAAAGAATGTACAAAAATGATACTTAATAGAAAGCAAACAAGGAGGTTGACATCCAATGACCTTAGTGTTCCTTGGCAAATCAATAATCACTTCAAAAAATATCCATTCAAATTGTACATACACACCACCTTACACAAGACTGTTATATTTAAAAGCAGTATTTTGGAAGCTTCTCTGGTTTACTTCCATTTAAAAACTGTTAATAAGTCTTTTCTTTTTCTTCTAGTTGCTTTCCCAGCTACACATTCTCAGATGCATTTGGAATAGGCTCCACTTTTTTCTTTCCCTCTTCCCACTGTCTTTCCTTTCATCTCTTCTTATTCTCATCTCCTTTTATTTCTCCCCAGCCTTTCTTCCCTTTTTATTTCTCTACCTCACTACTCACACCCACTGATCCTACTAGTTCTACTTGTCCTTTCTTAAATATATTCAGATATACTATTTATGTAATAACTCTAGATATCAAAGTGAGCATCAGCTGGTTTCTTTTAGATCTGGAATTCATTTATTTGGATTTATCACTGGGTGAGGCTAGGGGAGGGGAGTTCATGGTTATGTCTGCCTTGTGGCTTGGGGACACAACTTGGTGTGCTCACAAGTCAGAGTCTGTAGGAGGGCATCCTTGCCACTTCCTGCCTGAATTTTGGGCAAGATGCACTCATTCCCACATGCATATCTGCTCATGTATGGGAAGAAGGGAGCTGTAATATTCCAGTAAGTATGCTAGTCTGGACAACAGGGAGATCATAACAGTGAGCACTTTATTTTACATCCAATATCTTATCTCAGATATTTTATTCTGATTTAGATCTTATTCTGAACAATATTACACCCTTTAGAAGATGCTACCGGACTATAATTTGCTGTAAAATAAATATAAAATTCAGTACAGAAATATTAACCTGACTGTTTTCTGTTGCTACTAACCTTTTAATTTGTTACAAGATGAGAAAAAAGGTTGTTTTCAAAACAGTGATTATTGATATACTAGCCAATATAAATCAATACTAAATAACTACTTAGACTCTTCCATTTGTCTATCAAATACGTAAGAATAAGTTACGTATTTGATAAGTTATGTCTTTCCATGTGTGTCCTGTGGAGGTCACCTGCCAGAATCCCACTATAGACCCAGACACTGGCTCCCCATGGCTTTTAGACTTCCATAAACCAAAGAATCTAGAAACTGCTCCTTAGATCACTCTTTTCTGATCTTCCTGTATAGCTTTTTGCCAAGACCTGGAACGGCATTCAGCTGCGTACAATGTCAAGTCCTGACATCTCTGGAACACTTCCATAGCTTAAACACAAACTTTCCCAGCATCCCATCCAAACTGTAAAACTGCACAGTCTTATCTTTTCAGTCATTCGTAGAACAAGTCAACACATATTACAGATACAGATTTAAACTTTAAAAATAAGTATTCACAAATTTTTAGAAAAGTAAATTTAGTCTCACTTCCTCCTATTCCAGATCACTCTTTTCTTGAGAATTCCTCAGGATCTGGGCTTATGAAGCTGGGCCATCTCATCAGGCTCCAGATACAGGAAGATACAGCTTTCCTGAGCAGCTTCTAAAATATAAAAATTCCTACTGAATGACAGTTGATAAATGCCCAATCTGGAAAAGTGTTTCTCCTTGGTGATGCTTTTCACTAAGCATGATTGAAGACAAATGATAAAAGGAAAGGGGGTGGGGTGGAATGGGGGACACACATGAGGTTGGGGACACAGACACAACGGAACACATACCACAAAGATTACCCTTTGCAGTATAAACTTGAAATGTAGTCTGAACTTACAGTCAAGCAGAATCCATAGCTCTATAGGTAAAGTCCACGATCTATCACAGTAACACAGCTGTATATTAAAGCCACCCTAAACACGTCAAAAAATCCACATGGTAAGAACAGAAGTGTCCTGTAACTGATAACAGCCAATGGCAAATGCCCAGGGAAGAAAACACTGGGCAAGCATATAGTGATAATTCCCCTGAATTCTGTCTTAGCACCCATCAATACAGCACTGCCTGAGCCAGAGGCAGTTTATGGTGGTGATACTAAAATAATGAGTCAAAAGAGTAAATTATCTGGCAAGAATAAGAACATAGACTAGCATTAGCTGACCTGTTAGCTGAACAACTCAACAATTCCACTGTCTTAACCTGAGGAATTCTGTAACTTGGAATGGAAGAGGTAGGTTCCCATGAGGAAGAGAGAAGAGAAAGTCCTGTCATCATGTTTGTACAATAATATGTTAAAGGGAAAAAAAAACAAAAAACAAAAAACACCACAAAAAAACACCAGAAAACCCACACATTATTGCTTTTTTCTTAAAGAAAGAAAGAAAAGCTTGAAAACTCAGTTGTCTAGGATTTTGGAACACTTATGACCCCTAAATTAAAAACAAATCCTGCTTCTAAGTTATTTGTATCTAAGGAATTTATTTTGACTACTATGGTTTAAATCTGCAAAATTGAGACCTTCAAAGATTAAAGAGATTAAACCATTGCTGTCAGAGGAAAATAATAGTAGTTGTTATGATAAACACTAAATTAATTTATTCCAATGACTTAAGCACAAAGTCAAAGGATGAAGTTTTGGGACATGTCTATCTACCCACATACAAATAGGAAAACTATTTATGAACAACTTCACTATAAATACAAATGAAATAAAGAGAAAGGATTGTCTAGGGTAAATAGGACCAGACTAATTAATAAACCCCTCTGGAGTTGTAAACATAAAATTTAGACGGTTTCGTTAGAATTTAGTTTAGAGCAAAAATGGAAAGCTTTTCACAATATCTTCCACATCAACCATCTTGATTCCCCATGCACATACCTCCCCCACCCCAAACTATAACATTTTACTTATTATGGATTGCAAGTTCTACCTAGCCTCAGTCCAAGTATCAGTTTCTTTGCTTTCCTCAAGTCAATCCCACTCACTTTCCTGTGCTGCTTACATCAAAATATAATTTTCCTTTCACCTGTTACCCAACTCCCATCTTAAATTTAACTGTTTGCTGTCTGCTAAGAAATTCATTCTAGCTTGCATACATCCTTGAAGTTCTCTTTCTTCCGACTTCACAGGAGGTCACCTTTTGCATCAGAGTTTTCTCAGCCCCCATCTTTCTGGGAGAGAGGCCTTCCCTAGGTTCCCTGTCACTCATCTGGCAGACAAGAGACCATATATTCTCCATAAGCTATACCAGCAGTGAAATTTAAACTACAATTGTGCCAAAAATTGAGTCACTTTAAAATCAGTTTTTCTATCCCTAATAAGTCTCACTTTTGATCTAATTACAGCATGGATAAGGAAAACAAGTTATGGAGAGAAGACGTGATATTAAAGACAATTTTGTCTGACAGACTATATTCAATTTCTACCTTGGATACTTTCAACAGCTTTTGATTTGCAGGACCCTACAAATTTCCAGCTGTTGTAAAAGCTGCTGATTAGTGAGCATAAACTACTGATAATAGATTTTCTTTTCTTAACTTTCACAAACCTCTCGGTCATAACTTTGTCCTTATACTCTATATGAATGGGACATAACTGAATTTCATGTAGTAAATATAGTCCTAGCTCAACAATAACAGGGTTAAAGGGTTGAACTCCTTTCAAAGAGAAGAATATTCCATGATAACTGGGTCAAGGTTGCTGATTTACCAAAATCAGGTAATGCTACCAGATATTGAAAAAGTGATGTTGAAAAAAGCCAAGAAAAAACCAAACACCTCCACTTCCAGGTTTAATCCAACTCTGAAAGACACCTTCTCACAGACACTTCAATGATCAAGTATATTTGTTGACATAACCACTGATACTATTTTTCTTTAAAACATCCAAAAAACTTTAATACAGATACAATTAATTAACCATGACAACTGACTACTTTCAAACAAAGACATTTCAATTTGAAGAATGTACAAAAGACTAATAAGTGCCAATAAACAGGCAGGAGGATTATATGCTACATCTTCTAAATCCTCACAAGAAACCTGATGAGGAAGAAAGTCAATCATGATTCATGATAAAGCCTATTGTAAATGTTTAGCACATCACCAGCACAAGGTTCATCCAGTACTGGAAATTAGGAATGATAAAAATGGAATGCTATAAAGTTGAAAATAATGTTTTCTATGGAAACAGTGGCACACATAAGTATTCATGAGTGGTGTTATGTGATAAAAATGATCTACATAGTAATTTTTTGAACTTTAAATAAATAAGTTCAAATTATGCACCCTGTGATGGTGAGAAATTCAAACACAGAGACTGGTAATGAATGAATGATATTTTACATAAGATTTTAAAAAATACAATGTCAACAAAAATGCAGGCTGCAAAGACAGACATAGGCAACGTTAACAGCAGAGGACTATCTAGGGAAGTGAAAAAGCTGTATTTACTCAGCTGTGTGTGGGGGGAACATTTAGCAGAGTATATGCATGAAATTTAAGTCTGAACTGACTTCTACTATGAAATGATGAGCCATATGGTTAATGGCACAGCAGTGAATGTCATTTACTTTAGCAAGGCTTTGATGCAGTCACTCACAGCACTGTTGGGCCCCAGCTAGGGAGGTGTGGACTGCATGAGTGGACTTTAAGTAACTTACTGCACCTTCAGGCTCAAAGGGCAGTGGTCAGCATTTCAGAAACTAAGGGTCAGCTCTCTGCAAGTACTTTCAATACTGGGCTGTTACTGTTTAACACCTTCTTTGGTGACTTGGATGACAGGACAAAATGCACCCTCAAATTTTGCAGTTGGCACCAAATTCACAGGATCAGGTAGCATACTTCTGCAAGACTGGCCTGCAGAGGGATCTTTATAAGCAGGAGGAATGGGCTGACAAACTATGAAATTCTACTAAGACAAATGAAAAAGTCTTGCACTTGGGACAGAGTAAGCCCATGTAACAATAGAGGGATTCAGCTGACTAGAAATCAGCTTTGCAGACAAGGATCCAGTCAGACCACAAGTTGAACATGAATAAAAGAGTTTGGCCAAATGCCTGCCAGAATTCCCCTCTGACATGTTCTGCGATTCAATGATTCCAGCTACAAAGAAGTCTGTGACAAATCTGAATTACTAATGGCAGCAGTAAGAGTTGCGAAAGGCAAAGGTTATCCAGTTCACGTAGTCTAGCTGGATTTCTGAAAGGCTCTTAACAGTATCCCTCAATTCTTCATCAAGAGCTTTGAAAGGACAGCTATGTGTTTTACAAACCCTGCCAGCATGCCTTCATGTCTCAGTGTGCGTCTAGGGAGCAATAATACTAACATCATATAGTACAGGCATGGAAGTGAGGCAAAGAAAGGTTAAACTGTCCAAAGGGTTCAGGAGGCCTAGGTTCCCAACACGATACTGTTCTTTAGATGGATATAATTTTATTTGTTCAAACTACAGCTTCAGTTGACTTCGGCTTCCTCTACGAGTACTCAGAATCTCTGCAAATGCATCCTTACCTCAGAATTGGCATCCTGAACATAAAGGAATATGCAATCATGTCCAGTTAAACAATTCAGCTAAATTGAATGATTAATCTGATACATTATGCTAGTTAGGAGCTTTGATGCAAAAGCAAAGGCAATTTTGCCACTTAAAAACACACATTTGTTTACCATTAGCTTTCTCTTTTTTCTTATTGTAATTATCTGCCTTGTTCACTAAACACCTTTCAGCTTCAATAATAAAAGAGGCAGAGGCCTCAACAGAGAAAACTAGTTTTACGCTATACTTCTGATTCATTCTCCATTCTCTTTATCAAGTAAGACAGGAACACCAAGGCATATGTGCAACCATATAATTAAAATTTGCTTCATAATGCAGTAACAAAAAGTCAACTAAAGTTGATACAAATGTCTTTTAATCTCTTAATTAATAAATCTGCAATTATAATTATACTAAAAGGACGATCATAATAAAAATCCCACCATCTAGAACTACTGAAAGCCCAGCTTACATAGATTTAGATCTTTAGAGCGTACAAAACTCCAACTTGATCTAAGAAACTGTAGACCAGAAAGCTGCCATAGCTTCTCATTTTTCTACAGGCATCATTCACTATTTCTGCAGTGGACCCCACAATTATTTGCTGGCAGCGAAGAGAAAAGACCAAAGATCATGCCTTTCAATTTTAGGTTCTGAGGAAGTGTTTGCTGTTTATAGACTCTTCTGCATCTTTTTGCTTAGCAAATTTCCTTCTCCCTCTATCCATCACTGTATTAAACTGCCTTCTTGTGTGCTTTGTCTTTTCAGCAACTCTTGCCACCAGTGCTATCATTTACGTACTTTCTAGTTACTGTCAATGAAATCAACTGATATTAAAGGCAGTCTCACCTGAATAACACATGATCTCAGAAAAACTTGGTAGTCAGATGCTCAAAGTGGGTCCACTGTGGAGTATAAAGTTATCCAATATGTCTTGCTTAGTTAGAAGAAGCCTTTCTGATGCAGATTACTGTGCATTATTAGATCATGCAAGCTACATGTTGCACTGTCCAGAACTCTACTTTTATCTACAATAGTTAGTTTAATGCCAACTCAGCTATTTTTAATCAACCTTGTCGCCTGCAGCATAAATATCCAGTGTTTCAACTGATATATAGTCCAAGGTGCAATGAATTTTTGCAGCTCCTTATCTTTACAGGATCTATTAGATCACCGGGAAGCAGAGGACATAATGCCTCAACTATTATCCAATGTCCTTTTTCCAGTAGCCTGCAAAAACTTGGTTCAAATACACAAATTCTATCATTGTACAAGTTTGGTACGTTCTGAAGTATCTTAAGGTAAATGTGATCAGAGAATGCGTCCTTATTTATTTTTTTCAGATTAACAATTGAACAATTAAAATGAACCTCAAAACACCTGTAAATCTAGACCACCTGTTTCTAATGCAGTCGTGATGAAGAACAAATATAACACTACATTATTCAAAAATAGGCACAGAACCAAATTTTGCTATGAGCCATGCTTGCAGTGTATATTGAAACTTGCAATAAATTAATAAAAAGCGCATTTGAGTAAGAATGGCCAGCAGAATAATGTACATCAGGAATAATACATAATTAAAATGGCATACTAGTCCATTACTCCTTATAACATTTTCTGTTTTCCTCTTGAAAACTAATTTCACAGGAAATGAAGTTAGGTATTAAATATAGCTTTCCTATCCAGATAACATGGAAGTGCTAATTCACTGAAGTAATAGTGATAATTGGTTTTGACTTTATTTATTGTAGAATATGTTGTTGAATTTGTCTAAACAAAGGAATATATGCAAAAATCAATTTCTGTATGTTTATTGTGTTTGCACATGACTAGTTCAAGCAAAAACATTTTATTTAAATGCTAAGAGTTAGCATAAATATTTTCAAGTAATTTTACTAGTATAGATCCAAATTTAATGCTCCTTCTGTTTATTGCAAAGACAGATGCTGAACATCAATACTGCATACTCGCAGTTACCTCACATGAAATATTTAAAATGCAGCAGTTCAATCTATGAAGTATTTCTGGAACTAATCAATAATGAAATGGGAATTTTAAGAGGAGAGTTGACAGCCCTGGTAACTCACAGTTTTATGCACAAAGATTTCAGTTTCTAAATATAATAATTTTCCAATTTTATTTACTGTGTAGCTTCATTTCACTTTCAAATTTCAAAGCTTCTTTCCCAGAATGGTAGTAGAATTTCTAAATGTTTAAGATCTCTGCACTTATCCCGAGTTTTATAATAACCCAGCTTTGTAAAAACTATCTCTTCATCCAGTTCTGTCAGGAAAATGACAGGACAATATTCTAAAATAGTAATTCAGGATTAAGTTACCTGAACTGCAAATGTAGTTAGAAAGCCTAAAGCATAGCAGATCTACTATATTTCCACTGCAAAAAGAGCAGGGCCATGCAACTGTTATTCAATAGTTCCCTGCAATCTGAAGACTAGAGTTATGAAGCAGCTCCTCATAGAAAACTTTAACATAGAAATAAGCACAGATGGGAGCAGTTTTAGGATGAAAGAGATTCTGAAAAATCTATCAGCTGGTTGATGTGACTCTTTACATTTAGAAGGAAAAAGAAAGAAACCAGAACTCAAAGTAGGCTTTGTTACCTGACTGTATGGAGGCTTCTAACTTCTGTTATTTGCTGAGCAGAGTTTTACTTCCCTTAAGACGTCCATGCAAAGGACCATGAATTCGTGTTAAGCACAGTGGCACATTCTGAGAACAAGAAGGACTCTGTATTCCTCTCTTGGCTTTTCATACCTGGTATATTTTGCCACAATCAAAGCAGACCATGGGCTTTGTGTCTAAGAAGATCAGCACAAAGGTTAAAGAACAAACTAAAGACAGATTGGATTAAGCTATGGTTCTTAGCACCTTGGTCCTGTATACTACAGTCCTACTCACAGTATCTTCTGATCTACCCTTTCACAAACAATGTGCACCAGATCTTGTCATGGGCTGGGAAATGATCTTCTTTCACTTCTCCATTGAAGGGAGTCTGTTTGCAGCTCTCTAATGAAGAAAAGTCACCAGTGGCGTTCCACATGGACCTCCACTGGAACTCATGTTTTTCAACAACACCCAGGAGAAGGGGTAAGAAAATGAAATGATAAAATTTTCTGAGATAGAATTTTTGGTGAACAACTAATCAGGTAGTTTAGGTAGCAAACATAAAAGCTGATTTGCTCAGAGACCTTACTTATGATACTGACATACCAAATTCGATGTATTTAATTCAGTATTCAAAGTACTGCATGAAGGCAAAAAAAAAAGTGCCCAAGCCTGTTTACACAGGGATGGGCTCTGAACTAGTTATTATTGCTTAGGTATGAGACCTTGAAAGTATAATTGTCAGTTTTATGCAAGCATTTACTCAGTCCTGACAGTATGACAATAAAAGGAATTATTAGGCAAAGACTCGTACCCAAGTAGAAAAACATTACTATGCCACTGTATAAATCCATGTTGCATGAGCAACTTGACTGCTTTTTGTCCCTCCCTCTGTAAAAAAACTTGCAGTAAAACTTGAAAAAGAACAGAGAAACATAAGAATGATCAAAGATGTGGGAAGCAGTTGTTAAATGACTGAGATTTTTCAGAATGAAAAAGAGATGACTACAAAGATATGTCAGGAGCTTAAAAAAACAAAAGTGTCCTGGAGACTAGGAATACAGAACAATTGTTCATGGTTTCTTATCATACAAGAACTAAATAAACTAAACAGAAGGTGTGCACAATGAAGAAAAAGAGATACTTATTCTATCCAGAAGTCATTAAATTGTGAAAGTCTGAAACAGAATATTGCAGATACTAATATCACATGGGTCCAAAAAGCAACCAAATTTATGAGTGAGACATCCATCAAGAGCTATTAAAGACAAGCAGCCTCTGAGACAAAAATCACTCAAGAAGAGAAAGTATATTAGAGGAATCTTACATGCTTTTTCTTCTTTTGTAATCTTCTCTAAGGACTCTTAGAGCAAAGATACTGAACTAGATTGTAGCATTCGCTACATATCAAGGTGCCACGCTTAGATCACTGGTCGGCCCGGACCAGGGAAAGAGACAGATAACACACACAGTGTGAGCGCCAACTTCCGGCTTTTATTGCGCAGTTAATTCCTTTTATACTAACAAGGGGAGGTGGGGTTACAGGTACATCACAAGGCTGCGACTAACCTTCTAACTTTCCGTGACAACGCGAGATCTTCCGAACGCCGACCCCTACACTAGATATATCTTTTTCCTAACCCAGAGAAGTTGTTAATATGTATATGTCGTTACTCAAAGTAGACATTAACTCAGCATTTAATAAGCACAAACAAAACATTAATCTTTGTTTAGCATCAACTATTTCTTAAATAAAGTGTTCAGCAAGTTTTAAAACTCTCTAACTATTCCCTCCAACAAATATGTCTCTACCATATGTCTAGGTTGGGAAGAATTATAATCATAATGCAAAACAAATGTCTAAAAAATGACACTTCCTCCAATCATTTATTCATGGCAGAGTGGCAACAAGATGAATTGTTTGGATCCCTTCCATCTTAGGCAATCAGTTTCCCAATTCTTATACTAAGTAACTACACAGAGAAGGCTTGTGTGGTTTTCCCCTCCCCTAGGTTTTTACTGGTTTTCATCTTTTTTAAAATGTGTTTTGACACAATATTGCAATACCTCTGCTTCATAGCCTTTGTATGGAACCTTCTTTTTTACTACAGCCAAAATTGCATTTCCATATAAATCACTTGCTAACCTACTTAACATAAGATTTGATACTGTGATAGCATGATGTGTTTAGAAAACTGGCTTGAGAATCTATTGACAATTTAATTCTGTATACAACACAACCACAGGGATATTTCGTTAGTCTCTTTCCTTATTTCCTTTGGTAGCAAATGTTAAGTTTTTTGCTGGGTGTTGCGGGGGAAGAGTGGGGTTGTGTGGGTTTTTTTAAATCCAAAAGCATCTAAAATACATTTGGATAATTGCACGCATGTTTGTAGGCTGTATATAAAACTTATAATAGTCATCCAACTAAATAAGGGCTCCAGTGATTAGAGGGAGTAGAGTTAGCATGATATGCAGTTTCATCAAATATATGCAACCCACACATACATAAATGTTCGTACTGAATTCAGCTTGCATGTATCTCTCTAATGAATACATAAATAATTATTATATGCAATTATGACATGTTTGTTCCTGAGCAGTTAGAAAGCCAGGAGTGATGAGGAGCAAGAATTACCACAGTTTAGAATACCATTATCTGAGACCATAAAAATAGCTTTGACACACTGGAGTATTTGACATTCTTTCCCTCCGTAACCGTAAAGTTGTCAATATTTATATGGAGCTGTAGCAGCTTAAATTCTGGGGCGCCACATTCCTTAACTCTATACACATCCAAAGATTTTTAGCAGTAACAGCATATGGGAAGCTACTTACAAACACGTAAGAGATCTGTTATATATTAATCAGGCAAATGCTTGATAACAAGAGATAAAGACTCATTGAAATAAAATAAAAAAAAAATTAAAAAAGACCTTTCCATGCATTTCTTCAAACATACCAGATAGTTCTGTCACTACAGGATTAAATTGATCCTACTTTCCAAAACTTAAAATAACAATTTTCCTTCATTCAATATATGACTTCAGAAAATGAAGTTATCAGCTAGTCAGAAGTAAATATTTGTCACAATGGAATCCTTTTATCTAAGCATCTTGTGAATGCACTACAATGATTGGCATTATCTAATATGTGTACTAGCAACTGTTACAAACTAGACCAATAAGATTATTAGATGTGTTAAGAGAACAATATTCTGCCGTTAAAAAACTTTACATATTTTTCTTAAAGTGAATGTTTTTCCAAATTCTTTTTAGATTACAATATTGATCACCCCCTTCCACAGCCCCCCTCCAAAAAAAGGTTAAGCCTAAAAGAGATCTTCTAAGTATGGGGTTTTTTTTAATTAAGTATTCCCACTGGCTATATGATAAATCCATTAATTTTTATAAAACAAATCCTAATTTATAGATAATTGGTGTGTTTTGTTAACGGCTAGTAGTAATTTTTTTTTATCTTTCTGAAGTTAGAAATCAACTTTTTATTATATTACGCTTCTAAAAAAAAAACTAGGTTGAAAACAGAAATAATGTATTTTATGTAATTTAATTAATACTGCAATTGTCCTACCCTCTCCAAACTTCGTAGCTTTAGATCTCTAGAATGAGCTGAGCATTGAAAACTTACTAGAGAGATGATTTTCATTTAGAAACAGGCCTCTGCTCCCTGTAATTCAAAGTAGTTCAGGAGATGCAAGTTAGTAGGATAGATACACATTTCAGCTTTCTGAAGGGATGCATCATAAAGACCCTTGCAGATCACTGACTTTTTCATTTTTCTCCCTTATCACATTTTATGAACGAGCTATAAAATGTTGTCAAATACAGGGTAAAAAACGTCAGAAATCCCATGGCTCCTCTGAATTTCTCCCTCTTATTGCATGGCATCCTTCAGCATATGGGTCAAGAGCACTTATATGAGCACAACTTTTGCATTTAATTAATCCTTGTTGAATTGGGAATGAGGAGGGAAAGACAAAACGATGCCTGAAAGTATTGACTAAGAGGAAACTAAACAGAAATTATTTTAAGTTAAAAAACTAACTAAATAAAACTGAGGCAGAATATATGATAAATAGAAGATAGACAGGAAAACGGTCCATCTCTCTGAACACAGTGAAAACATATGACCACCTATGAAAAATCACTGCAATTACTACAGTTTTAGTGTCCTTGTAATAAATGCAGACATATTAGGAAGACTGTAACAGCTGGTAAGTTAGATGCTCTCCTCTGGCCTATTACATGTCTACTTGTGCTATTTTTCTCTTGGGAAGTTTGAAATGGAACAGAAGAATATGCCTGAGGGAGTTAACAAGCAAAGTACTCTTCCAATTCTTTCCAATACCTCCACTCTTCCCTGGTCAGGGCCCTGCAGCAACTTTAGAGCCCAGTAGCATGGAACTGGCCAGAAGGTGCTCTCAAAATTGACATAAAGAGGGCATTTTCAAATAGGAATTCAAAGTCTTAAGTGGATGCCTTAAAAAGCACCCATCAGATTAAACTATGTAACTACACATATAGGTATACCCTTTTATCTAAGGGTACCTATATGTTATTTGTACACATGTCTATGTGTACAGCACACAATTTTAAAATAAACTATTTTCCTTTTATAAAATAGGAAAAAAAACCAACAAACCAAACAGGTAGAAAACTTCAAGTGGTTATTGAAGCATTTAATTTAGGATGCCAAGATGAACCACTTCATTTATTTTTATTTAAAATTTAATATGTTGATAATTTTCATATTGAAAATTAATTTATCCACATTTTCTTTGAAGTTTTCTATAAAATACTTAGATCCAAATATTTCATTCACTGTTATTTCAGCTGGCCAAAATTAGTGTCTTACTGCCAATGGCATATATGGATATGCTGGGATAGTTGTAAACTGCAAAAACATACAACATACCAAAACACATTCTGGAAGCACAATATTTAAGAGGAAAAAAAAACCTATCGAACTCAAAAGCTATGGAGGAATACTATAGTAAAACTTGAAATTGTGCTATTATGTTTTGGAAATGAAATTAGTAATGAAATTTCCTGAAATAAGAACACTTTGCCAGAACCTAATTCACCATGAACAATGGAGTGAACTAAAGGGTTTCTTCTCCAATATGTTTCTTTGCAATGGAGACATTTTTGAGCTAATTTTTCCTTATTTTATGTAACGGATATTTGATGGCATTCAATCAAAAAACTTTCCCAATATACTGTAATACACATTTCTATAACTCTAAGGTCTACAAAAAAGCTCATAAACTTTGCAAAATTGGAATTATTTTTTTTTATTAACCCCATTTACAGCATTTCCAAGGTACTTTCATATAATATAGATGCAAAACTGTGTCTTCAGATTCTCTTTTTATAGTGTAAATGTCAGATATGCTTCCAGGTATGTCAGGAATTACTAAAAGCCTTTTACAATCTTCTTCTGACTGTAATAATTTTACTATTTTTATTTACCCAGATGCAAAAACAAAACCAAAGCAAGCAGAGTAGTAGATGACTTATCAAAAAAAAAAAAACCAAAAACAAAACCCAAAAAACCCCAACCAAAACCTAAACCAAAAACCCAACAGCCTTCTTTTGGGAAAGCTTGTTCCTTGAACTCCACAGTAGCCTAAGAAGTATAAAGATGAAACAACATGTTCTGAAATTTTTACTAAAATTACTTAGCAACACTTTTCTAAAGTGAACATTAGTGCTTGATATTTAAGAATCACCAGTAAACTCAACCTTGTATGGAACAAAGTAACACAAAGCAGCTCAAAATATCCGCCAAAGAAATAAATTGATTCTTGGACAGAAAAGGTATCTTATTCATTCAGTCTTCATCTGAAATACTTTAGCCATCAAAACACTCCCCTTTTGATGACTTGGGGCAATGAACTAGAACCCCCTTTTCTTTCCTTTTTTTCTACTTCTTAAGTGCAACTAACAAATGACTGCTGAGTCTTATCATGTTACAGCAAAGTTCCTTCAGATTTCAAGTTAGTAGTGCTTCCGATAGAGGTTTTTAATTTTCCAAATATTTTATTATTTAAATTTAATGCTGAACTAATAAACCATTTACTTTAACATGCAGCAATGACCTTTTTTATTAAAAGGATTTTAAATTGGTGCATTCAGCTGTATGGAAAATAAAGCAACTATCTACGCACATAAGGAAATATCTGAGACGCAGCTTTGAACATTTCGTACATGTCTTAAATTCAGACTAATACACTCTGTTTTTTGTAAGAGGAAAAGGATTTCTCTATGCTGTTTCCTAAAGAAGTCAAATACTAAATATGATTTCAGTTCTTTTTAAAAGAAAGGTAACTTGTATTCAGATTTAATATAATGATAAATTGAAAAATATTTTAGAAATTAGGCTTAAATAAGTATTTATTGTTGTCTAACAGTGTTTATAGCCAGTTACTTTGGAAGTTGAAATTGGCAACCATTTTTAGCTATGCATTCCAAATAAAGAGGTAATGCCATAGCTGCAAAGGAAACAAGTAATACAATGGTTATCAAGGCTTTCTTACTAAATAATATTTTATGAACCTATTAATATTCATTATAGTTCCAGAAGAGTAATTCTGCCTTGAAGTAGAGATACTTAATGTTCTTGCTTGTGGTTTAGCTAGTGATTATCTCCTTTAATGCAGAGTCATTACTCCTTATGTTCTGATAGCATTTTCTCTTCCTTCCCCCCCATTATGGAGAAAGAGTGCTTCCTTCAAAATTGTTAATAAAGGAAACTGTGATTATAAATTATTATTTTAAATTTGCCTTGAAATGTTCCTTACAATATCTAGATAAAGGTGTTTGTGGATGTTGGAACACCAGTCATAGCCTAATCTTACAGGTACACTGCGTTGCAAAGATGAAAATATTCTCAGAATTAGCAATATAACAAAATAGTTGCAACAATACTGTAACTCACCACAGATAACCGATTCCTGAGAAAAAACTAATAGATCAATTACTGGTGGACTTCTCTAATCATAACCAGATATGTGTACTTGCTCAGTATTTATTTTTTCCTCAACATTCTGTGTCATTCTCCATAGCATTGAAATCAGCTCACTGAAATGTATGTAAGACATCATTCTCAGGCATTTTGAGCCAATAACAAATATTATGCAAGTCAATCTCTACCAATCCTCTTGTCTGAAACAATGATGTAAGGCGTTTGGTTCCAACCTGCAATCCCGTATTTCACAGTGCTATCTCTAGCAACCTACATCACTGAACCAAGCAAAAGTTCCCAGGTAAATGCACTAATGGGATTAAAGGTCAGCAGAACTCAAGGTTGATAAACAAAATCTCCTAATTTCCCCATTATTTCCTGATAGCCAAAGACCTTGTGAAGTATGTGTTTCTTCTACCCATGCAAACCTAACATGGCCTTAAATTTGATACTTGATTCCCCCAAAACATGAAGAAAAAAAACTTTGGCACCTAGCCTTAGGAAAAGGTCAATTTCTAAGTTTACAGAACTGCATCTCATTTATTTAGCATCACAGTGTAATCATATTTTATTAGTACTCCATTTCTAGATATCTGGGCTTAGGAAATAACAGCTTATTCACACTTAAATGCGATTGGTTCATTTTGACACTTTTTATCCAGTTCTTTAATTACCCAAGTTAGTGCAAACATTCTACAGCCTAGAAGAGACAGTAGAGGGCTACATAAAATGATGAATATTATACTTCATCAGAGCTTCATGACAAGCATGTACAATATCTGATCTTGCAGTATCTTGATAAAATCTTTCATTTTGTGTTTATCCAGAAGGCAGGCAAAAATCAGGCAAAATTTTAAAAGAATAAAAAACTTTGGCTGTGTGACATTATTTGTGTATTATCAAATCTTTTGAATGTATGCTATAAAGAAGGTATGTTAAAATCAGTTATCCCCTACATTGATCCAGATCTGAACAGGCAAAATACACCAACAGCTTAGCATTTCTCAGAGGAATTCTACATTGTCAAACAGCAACACTTAAGATTTTTTTTTTAAAGGGCCCTTTTTACTCAGAGATCTTTTTTAATTTAAAAAAAAATATATTATTATATTAAAAAAAAAACAAAAACCAAACCAAAAAAAAAAAACGAACCCACAAAACCAAACAAAAATCCCACACCAAACCACAAAAACCCACAAAAAAAAATACAAAGAAACCAAAACCACAAAACCCACACACAGTCTTACTGGGTAAGCACCAAATAAACACGTTTATCCTGATTTGGAAATCACTTGACTTCAGAATGAATTGACTTAGTGGCATGTGAGAAATTTCAGGCACACTACTTCAATCCATGACACAATATTTAATATCTTAAATATTTACTTGTTTGAAAAGATCAGTTTAAAATTCTGCCCACTCAACAGAAGAGGTTGTATTCTTTTCCAGCTGAGAATCTCTAGATTGAAAATACACATAGCACAGGTAGGAATTTAAAAGATAGATTAGGTTGAGCAGAAAAATATTACCACTAAGTCCAATAGCGCCTACTCAATATGATGTTAACTGGTATTTTCAGAGGTTAGTGCTGAAATATAATACCCTCTGAAACAATCTAATACATACTAGTTGTTGATGAAAAGGAATTAATGGTAGTGGGAGACAGAATAATACCTATTCCTCCCTCAGAAAATCTTTATTATTTGTTAACCTGTTTTACTATTGAAGACTCATCATAGTTATAAAGCTCTGACTCAAGATTCCACATACAGTATTTGGGACCTCATACTGAAGTCATTGGAAGTATAAATTCAATAAGTATTTTTTGAGTTAGGCTTTGTGGACTTGAGGATAACTTTTAGAAGCCAACGGGAAGTCTCATTTATTTCAAAGAATAGTATAGATTTTATATTTAGATTTTTTTCTTGTTGTTAAATTCTCATCTATTTTGCTTTGGAAATAAAGATACACATTCAAAAAAGGAGTTTTGAGCACACACCTGTAATAATTGCATTTGACAAATTAAAATAGAAGTAAAGCTATCATAATGAAAGCGATGATGTTCTAGAATAACTTCTGAGGACTGAATCTAATAACTAAGCACATGTGATAATAACGAGCCCTGTATTTATGGGGACTTCCTGCTGCTTGCCTTTCCACATGATTCAAGACAAAACAAAGTACAGCATTTTACAATCATATTAGGCACTGGCCTCACATTTCCTCCTAAAAGCTAAGCTCAAAGACAAGTTCTGTAATTTCAACCCAGATCAACTTCTGTAATAGCTGCTGTTACTGTAGGTTTATATATTAATTCATACAAATACCTCAGCAATAAGGAGTGCGTGAAATCTGAATCTGATATCTGTGACCTGAACAGCATTTAAAAACTGAAGGTACTTCTAAATATATAAAGCAATAGCAGGTACAGTAGCAATACACATGATCCTGAATAACAGCTGCACGACAGATTAGATATTGTTAATAGTGTTGAGTGGTACCTGAGAGAACAAATAGTTCCAGTGAAACTATAAAGCATCACTAATGGAAGAAGGGACTATAAAATTAGGTCATGTTTTGTTTTGGCTAGCTAATTCTTTCTGACAATTTCTTGTACATCTAGTGGTAATTCTTACACTCAAGTCCTCAGTGTGAGGGCCTTCCATGGCCCCTTTGTTGCACATAAGATAACATCAAAAATAGTTCTACACTAACAATAGAAAACAATTCTGAAAGATATTGCTAATTTTTTTTCTTCATTTTATGCAGGATGTCAATTGTTACATAGAGCATTTAGTTCTATTATTTACAATAAACTTGTTATTTGTATTCATTGCATTCAATCAGTTCTACTAATAAATGTCTAAATTAGCATCATTTTTATACTACAATCACAAAGGGAAGTACCTACATATACATACATCTACTGAGTGTTCAATCAGAATAATTTATTATTATTTACTTGGTTGTAGTATGCCTTGAGGTTTTGCAACCCACCATGAAGACCACCCGAAGCACCTGCTTTGAAATTTCATTTTAGATGGTACTTTAAAGGAGGAAAACACATAAGAGTATTTATTTTAGAAAAGAGCACTAGAAGAAAAAAAGACACAGCATTTACAGCAAACACAGAATTATCTTGATACCATAGGGTACATTACACAAACAAAGAAAGTCCTTGAAAAACAAAGGAAGCACATCAGTTGAGTTTTAGTTCACAGAAGATAAAGCTTTCAAGAATCTGTATTCCTTATTTCTAGCTTTTGTTTGGCTCCATCATCCTAGGCTTTCAGCCACCCTTTGAGAAAAAGTTACATATATTTTTCCTGTTGTCCTGGTTTCAGCTGGGATAGTTAACTGTCTTCCTAGTAGCTGGTACAGTGCTATGTTTTGAGTTCGGTATGAGAAGAATGTTGATAACACACTGATGTTTTCAGGTGTTGCTCAGTAGTGTTTAGTCTCAAGTCAAGGATTTCTCAGCTTCTCATGCCCAGCCAGCAAGAAGGCTGGAGGGGCACAAGAAGTTGGGAGGGGACACAGCCAGGACAGCTGACCCACACTGGCTAAAAGGGTATTCCATGCCATGTGACATCATGCCCAGTATATAAACTGGGGGGAGTGGGGCTGGGCGGGATCGCAGCTCGGGAACTAACAGGACATCAGTCGGCGGGTGGTGAGCAATTGCATTGTGCATGACTTATATATTCCAATCCTTTTATTATTACTGTTGTCATTTTATTAGTGTTATCATTATCATTATTAGTTTCTTCCTTTCTGTTCCATTAAACTGTTCTTATCTCAACCCATGAGTTTTACTTTTTCCTTCTGATTCTCTCCCCCATCCCACTGGGTGGGTGGGAAGTGAGTGAGCGCTTCATGGTGCGTAGTTGCTGGCTGGGGTTAAACTGTGACACCTGTCTAAAAAAAAAAACCAAAACATTTGCTGATAGAAAATCCTTTAGCTTGCAGCTGGCTGGGGAAGGAAAGGAAAAAAAAAAAAAAAAAAGAAAAAGAAAAACAAACCACCAAAACACTAAGGAGCTGGATCACTTCTGAGACAGAATTTTATATGATGTGGCCAAAGCAGTAGAGGACCAAACCAGCTGATTCCTTCACTCCCAAGCTCCCAAAACCTAGCTAGGTCTAAACTTTCTGGTTTGTCTTCTTAATGGAAATAATTTTTCAGGCTTCTCTCTGCATACACCATTGATCTAGTTAAACTGCTATGGCACTGAGTAGACAGATTTCTAGTAGATAGATGCTACAGCACCAACACCCCCCCCCCCTCAGTATAAGTGAAAACAGTACCCAGAAAACTACATCAGTCCTGCCAGTATGTCAAACACTACAGAAGCTAGAAAGCATCTTCATCTGCTTGTAACATTTTGTGAACCTGGACTTGGCACAAGCCTCCAAGCACCCTCTAAAGCATTTTCTTTCTTTGTTACTGCCTCAGCATCTGACCTTCTGAAGAGGGAAAGGGATCTTTATTCCACTGCATTACAGTTATTCACATTTGGTTATCCTGTTTATTTTGAACTCATTTTGTCAGATAAAATGAGACTGTCAAAAGTAATTCACAGAATACAAGCAAGCATGTATATGTATATATGTACAGATATATATTTACGTGCATGTTAATACCTTTAAAACAGGCAATGATTAATCTTTGCCCTTAAGATGGTTTATTTTCTACCACTAGAGAAAAATTAGAATTGCTGTTATCTGTGGGGAACTCTTCATAAAGCAGTACAATCTACAGTCATGTTTGATTCTGAATTTACAATGTTTAGATGACAGTAAAATTTCTAATTAAGTATGCCAATAAAAAAAAAAATTTCTTACCTGCAATTGCTAATGAAACAGTACTCATAATTAATCCTGCAGATATGCACTCATATTTAAATAAAATGTAATTGCCCAGTCCTTTAAAACGAAACCATTTTAAGGGAGTAGGTTGTTCAACAGCATAGTTAAGATGGCTTTCAATCCTATCCAATTGTGCTCAAAGTCTTATCCAAGTGTTTTTAAATACCATTTGGAATCACAGCTAGAAACATGCATGCTAGTTGCATGCTTGATTATTACTCTTCCCTTCCTAGGCACAGGCTGATGACAAATACCCCTAATGCCTTCTCTCAGCCCTTTTCCAGCCTTCTCATTTTTTTCAAAGGTTCTTCTGTGCAGCACGATCCAGTGCTGAGTACAGGATGTTGATGAACATTTACATTTAGAAAATAAGAGCTGTTTAATCTTCACCAAACTCAAATATGTCTTAAGAGTATATTTTGTTATCTATAGTACATTTTATATTTTAGTAGCTTTAGGTACAAACTGGCTTCAAACGTACCCTTGGGGAATTGCCACATATAAAACCTATGGTGCTGTGACCCCTATTACCGCTCCCCTACCTCCACCACCTAGTCCTAGCGTTTCTGTGCTCATATGACTCTTTCTTAACAAACAAGGCATTAAGAACTGCTTCCCTTTTATGCCCTTTCTTCCACTCCCTCTCCATACTTAAAAAAGCAACTCGTTAGAGTTACAGAAACAAAGAAGAAAAAAAACCCAAAACAAAACCAAAACCAACCCCTTTGAATTCTGTGCATCAGTTCTGAACAGGATCAATTTTTCTGGCATCACAAACCCAAATTTTGTCCACTGCCATTCTGAGTGAATAAATGTCAGTAACTCTTGTTCCAGTGGTTGGGCAGACAAACTTTAATGAGGAGAGTTCAATAGTTCTCAAAACCACCACTCCACTGCTATTAGGGATAAAGGCAAATCCACTGGGAGTAGCAGGTATTAAATTGAGATTAGGTTCTAAATGTAGATGAAAAAGGTGGAGATAAAAGAATGAAAAAACAGTGACAAACACAGTTAAGCTCAATGGACAGAGGACCATGCGAGGGGTCAAACATTCTACAAGCATTTTTTATTTTAAATAACAGTTATGTCTTTTAAACTTCTTTAAATAACAAATAAAACCATAATATTTTAGAAGATGATCCACTGCAAATACTACCATTCACTTATAATCTTTCATTCATTACATAGTTATGAAAAGTATTTTTTAAAAAATCCTTCCTATTTTGGTTTTGATTTGTTCTACATGTTTGACAGTGTCTGAGCTGGTGAAAAAATAATCTTTTCCATACTGTACAAAATGAAAAATTCAAAATTATAATATATAATTGCAATATAACACAATTATAACTTTGGAATGCAAAACTGAAATTATTAAATACTTAAAGAAAATTCAGGAAAAAAACCCAGTTTTATTTCTGTTTGGAATAAATAGTTTCAGCCTTCCTTTTTCACTTAATTGAAGAAAACTGAAATGTTTAATTCTATCATAGGTTGATGCTTAAATGAGGAGATACTTGTGTGTGGAATGGTACATGAAAGATGTGATGTGAGTGCTTCTTGCATGTGTTTCCTTTCATGGATCTGGTTCCCTGTCTATATTAATTCTCTGTATCCTGGTAAATCCAGACTTGCCATTACTAGTAACAGGTCACAGGCTTTGCCTTAAACAAACAGCACAGGCCTCTGGACTGGGGCTGTCACACTCACTTTGCCTGGGGTTGACTTGGCTTGTGTGAAGAGCTTGGTTTCAGCTTGGCGTCAGCTTGTTTAGCCATAAGAGCAGTAGCCGAATGACCAGGTGGCTATCATTTAATTTGTTTTGGTTTTGCTTAGCTTAGTATACTTTTATAGCATTATGTAATTTTTATTAATGCTATGGACATAGGTCACAATGACTGAATTCAAACTCTCTTGAAACCAAATGCAACGGAACTAGAGTTAATCCTCAAATTTATTTCGAGAGTATTTGTTTTGCCTTAATTTCAGAGACTAATGGTATGTCACATTCCTTTGGCCTGCCGGGCACACAACATACAATGAACTAGTACCTTTTTTTTAGGTTTCATTTTTAAATAATGTAATGAATATGTAGACAGTTTGTTAAAAAACGCTACATAGTAGAATGAATCTTGCTCTAGAAATCATCTTGCAAGATATGCCTATAGTTTTAAATAGGGTCTTCTCCACTATTGTATTGCAACAAAGAAACCTGAATAATTCCTAACTTTATGTAAATTAATGTTTCCATTATCATTCATATTAAGGCAATGCTTAACATACCATATGGAAATGATCTTCATTATTCAAAAGTCCATTAAAAATACACATCAAAAAGCTATCTTTGTCTGGAGTTTTACAACTACGCAAAATAGTCCCTCAGAGGCACATTGAAGTCTTATTTGGAAGAACAATGTTATGTTTCCATTAACACATGCTTTCAGTGTTTGCAAACAGCATGCTAATGTTTTAAACATGTCTTTAACCTCTTGGATTGCTACAGATGCTACATGCTTCCATATATATTTCCAAACCTATGCATATAATCAAGATCTACATGTAAAACATCTATTCATAAAATGGTAGATAATGCACGGGTACATTTCTATAGATGCTATGTAATTATGTTTTGGTAAGTCAGACTTATATCACAACATTTAATAAAGAAATAAAGGTATTTCCAAGTGTTTTGTTAGTACAGATGAATTAATGTCACTGCCACAAAGTCCTAACATCTCCATTCTCTCCCTCTCCCCCCTTACTTCTTGGCTGTACTCTCACTTCTTTTGCATGAGTTATGGTCTGACCCTTCACTTAGTCAAATTCAGGTCACCCAACTGGCAGAAAATGCACAGGATTGGGAGTGGGATGTGGAGGGTGAATATTTTTCTGATGATCTCCTGATCTCCTAAGTGACTCAGAGGAGAGACTAGGAGTGTCAGGACACTGCAAGAAAGGCAGTCAGATAATGTCAGGAAGCAGGACCAAGTTTTTTTTAGGAGCAGTAAGCCATTCGTTTAGCTAAGCAGTATCACAAAATCATACTTTCTGAAAGACTTTCAGGGAAATAAAAATAGAATTCAATGGGCAAAACTAGGAAAGTTTCAGGCAGTCTTTCTTGATGATTAATTTCATGTTTATTCTTATTGCCTTCCATGCAGCCATTTTTTTCCTAATACCCATTCATTACTTTTTAGTTTTAAACTCTCTAAGTAGTTTTGGATCTTTTTTCCTTTGACATCATCTAAAGTGGCTGAGAGCTGTCAGTTGTCCAAAGATAAAATACAAGAAGACTAAAGCAGCAGGCTGCAATGACTCAAAAAATGAAGATACATTAATGGACTAGCCAATGCATAATCAAACTATAATTATAGGAAGAGCTGAGCACAAACTTTATCTACTATGCTGCCAGGTTGCTGAATGTGGAGCAACGGCTATTGAAACCAAAGTCAGATTTCAAGATTCAGTCTTAGATATGAGGTAGATTAAGAGTAAAAATCACCAGTTCTGATCTGGATATAACAAAACGTATGGATGTATCTTATACTGCATTTAACATATCATATAAAAGCTCTCAACATCTATCTTCTTTCTGCTAGTCATTACCATGTTGACCCATACCCCAGTGGTTTGGTCAAGATGTTTGTATGTACTGTACACATTTATCCTCAGTCACCTTTGGCATTCAAGGGAATAAATATCTGGCAAAACTACACAACAAATCTATATCTCTCTCCAAGTCCTGTGAAGACATAAGGCACCTAGTAGAAGTAGTACATTTGTTGATGGGTTTGTCAGAAATGGTCTTATGGGCACGCATAAATACAGGGTGTGGGGAAGTGTAGCTTTTTTGGTTCTATTGATTACATCCTGACCACACTACTTCCCACTTGTGCGCAACACAGACTTATCAATGTATGTTGGCATTAAGAAAGATTATTTAGTAATTCTCCATTACCAAAATCCTTCAGAAATCTGGACACTAATGGATCTCATTGATTTCTGCTAAGAAATTGTCTACTATTACATGACTGTAAAATTGTACTCATTGTTTAAGTTCAGCATCAGGATGTATAAAGAATTAAGAATAAAAAAATATCATTTTAGAAAAACAAAGCAAGAGAGAGAAAAGAAAACTGAAAGAAGAATAGGGTAATCTTTGTACTTACGAAAAGCTCTATAGAATTCTTCCAGAGCTAGGTGCTTGTCACTATTATAATCATCATATTTCAGCAAATCGAACAGAGAGCAGTCAGACAGATCCTTGCCAAGCTCATCCCGTTTTATTACCTGACAAGAAAATTATAACCATGAAATTACATTTGAGCTCTTAGAGTTCTCTGGTATAATTAATTGTTTCTAATAATCATTTAATAGATCATTTTAAGGTTGCTGTGGGGCAATGAACTGCAACTGTGTAAAGTCAGGGATTTCCAGTTACTTTGTAATTATTTATTGCAGTTTTAGAAGTTAATACCTTTAGGACAGACTCACTGAGATTACACAAAAGTTTTGAGAATATATAGAGAATATATATAATGGGGATAGACAGAAGCACTATAAAGACACTGTGAATGTTAAAGCTGATTTTACTTTACATGTATAGGAATGGTGATTAAGAAACATTCAAATATACTTTAGATAATAATTTCCCAAGTACACATGACATAATGCCTTTTTTCTCTCAGTCTAATTCCTAACCACAAAAAACAAATTCAGACATTTTCAAAAATACCTAAAATAAACTCCTATTACCCTCCTAATTGTATCAACTTCTTACAGGCTTTTGACAAGCCTATTATCTTCCCAAAGACCTGTTATAAAAGTAGCTGACCTGAAAAGGCTTCTGTCTCAATGGGGGCACATACGCTTTTGTAAATAGATCGTAGCTAATAGCTATTAGATTTTTAACTCCAATGAACTTCTCCCAGAGAAATGTTCTTTAATTTGTGCACCATTTTGGTTTAAAGTCCATATACGTTGTAGACATCTACCTTGATTCCATCCAAGGAATTTTTAAGAGGTTGATAACCACAAGCATTCAGAATTCTCATTTTGCAAGGTGCATGTATTAAAAACACTATCACATAACTGAAAGAACCAAACCTAATGCAACCCCGTGTTGCAATGTTGCACAGTTTAAAGTTTTGTACCAGGCACAGAAAAAATGAATATAATTATAGTTAATTCCTTTGTAAAAATAATTACTCTTCCTACCCTCTACCTGTCTCCCAAAATAACTGCAAAACCATTACATTTGTATTATCATACGATAGCTTCTGCAAAACAGAGGATACAAAGGCTTTTGTGTTTCAGTTGCTCTGCAAAGGAATCAGCAGGAATTGAAAGGAATGCATTCAGTTATTTGTGTAAATACAAAATATCTAAATAAATAATAGAGAATAAAGGGAGCATTAGAGCAAAGAGAAAGGACACAAACATTTTACCCTACCAGAAGTTATCTTCTATATATTAATATAAAAGCATTATAAAAGATAATAACCTTGTCAGTACATTAGAAAATATGAAAACCATTCACAAAGAAAAATCACCACAAAACCAGCTTTAGCTATTATTAATTAAAGATACATACTACGCTACCTGAATATTAGTGCTAGCTACTGCTCATACTTTAAAAGACTGTTTATTAAGTTCACATTAAATTGAATTAAGAAAAAATGAAACTGTGGAGATCTTACAGCTGGTACATAAAGGACAAAAATGTAGCCTGGGAAAAAATGAATAACTCTAAGCCCATTGTAGTTATACAAGTAGCACTAAAGATATAATGGTGTGTATTGAAAACTTCAGTCTAGAAGAAATCTCTGAGATTTCAAGGCCATGAAATGTGCTGAAAATCACAGTTGGTTCATGAAAAAGAAACACTTAGGGTGAGAGGCATTGTTCCTTTGCTTGTTTTTCATAAAAGTTGGTCTGAAATAGTTTAAAACGCTTGTTCCTGCTAGCTTCAATCGTACGAAAAAGAATTAAACTTTACACCTAAGGTGGTGCAATAAAACCTTTGTTAAAGCCCACCAACACTTGCCACTATAGTACCACATTTTTAATTGCATATTAGTGTTCTCAGCTTCAATCCTTTGAGTTGAAATCTGTCTTATAATGCTTTTCATTTATAATTTGTCAATTTTGTTAAAAATAATAATAATTATAAAAAAATAGCCGGAAAGATTGAGATATTTCCAAGAATGATGCTATGGATATGATTTATCTTCCTGGCAATTATTTAATTTTTATCTTCAGTAAACCCATAATTTTGATTACAGTGTTTGTTTATATATATACATCTTTATGCTGGCGATATACTTTAGAGTTCTTTGGAAAATTCACTCATTTTTTATAAACCCTCCAAAAATGTCCATAAGGACAGATTTTAGAAGGTACAGAAGTGATTTCATGTAATGATTAATCTTAATTATCTGTGATTTGCTACTAAAAGAGCTGTTCTAATTTTTACCCAATAGGAATTCTCCTGTGCTGGATCTAGCCATCTCCCAACTCTGCAATGTGATCTGTGGATCAGATCAACCCTCTGATCAAAAGTAAAGTTAATCTTTGTGGAAATTTTGTTTGTTTGGTTGTTTTTTTTCTCTTGAAGGGGTGGGAGATTAATATTCTATAACAAGATGTATGACTCAGAACAGGTATTAGGGTGTCGGAATTTGGCTTTTGAAAAATTACCTGTTTCTGTAGCAGCCTGCAGTCAGATCAGATTGACTGCAATATTAAATTACAACCTATATGAGATTCTAGCAAAGCAAAGCTGGCTACTTACCAAGACATTAGCCAACGGAGAAGTTGTTTAGCAACTCATGTTAGCATCAAGCGTTTTAAAATCATCATGATCAAACTGCCTGTTCACAAGGGTCCCTAACTCACCGGCTGAGGAGACCTTTTTCTTATTGACATTACCTTTTAACAGATCTTGACATATCAGTGAAATTCCATAAGTGGGCATATAATGACACAGCGCAAATATTCAAACAGGGCAAGAAAAAAATGTCAGTATTGGTTCAAGAAATAAACAGTGAAATTCACAAATAAAGACTGTGAATATTTTTTGTTTCTAAATACTGTCACAACATCACATTTTAACACCATCTTCTAGGAAATACAGCCTGTCAGACAACCCTGTTTTTAATTTTCTTTTACTTATGTAAGGGATTTAATTTACAAAGGCAGCTTGCTAAACTTAATAGCTTCTTGTAGGTATCTTTAATTTCACATCCCACATCATTACAAGAGAAAAATAATACTATGCAGTATCAATAAGGCATATACTGCACAAATAATAATGTCAGTAATTACAAAACCTAAAAAATAGATATCAGTAAGGAATCATCAATGGCTGAAAAAATCCAGTGGGATTTTGAAAGTCTGGGTCTCATCCCAATCCTTTTTGATAATTTAAAAATAAATATAAAAAGAAAACTGGCAGATGGTATATAATGTTGAGGTGAATAATAATGAGGAGGACAGGGCAGCTTATGGAATGAAATGGATGACATAGTTACATGTTTTCAGGAAAAGGATCTGTGTTTTCATAGAGCCAAATATAAGGTCATTCATCTAGAAATAAGAACCTAGACCATACCTTAATGAGGATGGGCCCTGGAAAGCAATTTATCTGAAAAAGAAGCAGGATTTGCTGTGGCTAAGGAAGTCTCAAATTCCAGGATCATTCTGTAGCCTAACCAAGCAGTATTTCTTTTTGAAGTGTAACAAGGTAACTCAGGGTAGAAAGGCAATGGTGGGACTGATATTGAAACACAACATTCAGTTTTGACTTGCGCATTTTAAAATTTAATGTTGAGAAGCTAGAAGGGAACTTCTCAAGTTAGAAAGGATCCATAAAAGTAATGAGAAGCCTGTTGAAAACACTTTACAATAAGAGAGATGAAAAAAAATCAATCTTTATAGGTTTTGGGGGTTTGGCTTTGAGGTTTTTTTGGTGGTTTTCTTTTGGGGGGGGGGTGTCAGTTAAAAGGATACTAAGAATTGACCATATCACATTCAATAGGTACTTTCACAGAGGAAAAGAATAAATATGGACACTTCAATTTGGCAAACAAAAGTTAATAGGACAGGAAATATGAAAAACACCTCTGAAACCAATAACGAAAAGCTACAGGAACACTTAACCTTGAATCCTGGGATGTTCTCCTTGACGTTTTCAAATCAAAGCTGCACACTTCCTTGTAGAGCTTTTTTGCTTCAGCCAAAAGCAAGACATTAAGGTTTTTAATTAAAAGTGTAGGATAAATAGAATAAAATTCCATGTCTATGATACACAAGTTAGAATAGATGATGGTGTATCATAGATGATCTAACAGCATGCCTTAAGTTTTAAATTCTATTAATCTCTGTCCATGGAGGAGAGAAGAGTAAAATTCAAGGAAACTGATTCTTGAGCCAATTCTTTAAACCCAGCTGGTCTACTCCCTGGTTAAACTAAACAGACAGTAATTAGTTAGGGAGGCAGGATAGAAACAGGCAAAGTTTTTAGTGAGTCACATGCTAGAAACAAAATTCTTACTATAAAGGTTAAAGCCCGAATAAGATAATCTGTGCAATTTTATGATTGTGCCATACAAGTCATACATGGGGTTATTTGATTTCAGACTTCTGAGTTGAAAATTTGTACCAGAGAATATTCACAAATATTTATGCTCACAAATTTTACTTTACATTTTCATAAAGACAGTAAAGTATTACATGTCGTGAACAGGTAAAAGGTGAGACATACAGCAAAACTGCTGTTCTGTTTATGGCTCATTGTGAAACCCCATAAATACTGAAAATGTAGAAACTTAACTAAATTTTCAAGTGAAAAATATAGCTTTTCTAAACTATGAGCCTTATCCTTGAGAATTGAATGGTCTTTGAAACATGGAGGAGGGATTTGTATTTGGAAAATATTCTATTTTTTAAAGATATAGCACACAATTATTTATTTCCCATGAAACAGCATACTGTTAGCTAAGTTCAAAAACTCTCAGGAATATAGTCAGTACTACTCTAAATTTTAGGAGACTGGGAAAGGTAATCTGATTAAAAATGACAAACTGCATGTCAGAATAGATTGTTTCACTCATTTCCATTTAATTTGTGACAGTGTATTGGTTTTATGTGGCAAGGTTTTGGTAGCGGGGGGGGTTACAGGGGTGGCTTCTGTAAGAAGCTGCTGGAAGCTTCCCCTGTGTTCGAGAGAGAGCGAGCCCATACCAGCTGGCTCTAAGACAGACCCTCCGCTGGCCGAGGCTGAGCCAATCAGTGATAGTTGTAACGCCTCTGTGATAACATTTTTAAGAAGGAAAAAAAAGTTGGGAGAGTGAGAAACAGCCGCTGGAGAGAGGAGTGAGAACATGTAAGAGAAACAAGCCTGCGGACACCAAGGTCAGTGAAGAAGGAGGGGGAGGAGATGCTCCAAGTGCCGGAGCGAAGATTCCCCTGCAGCCCGTGGTGAAGACCCTGGTGAGGCAGGCTGTCCCCCTGCAGCCCAGGGAGGTCCACAGTGGAGCAGATCTCCACCTGCAGCCTGTGGAGGACCCCACGCCGGAGCAGGTGGGTTCCCGAAGGAGGCTGTGACCCCGTGGGAACCCCGCGCTGGAGCAGGGTCCTGGCAGGACCTGCGGATCTGCGGAGAGAGGAGCCCGTGGAGCAGGTTTTCTGGCAGGACTTGTGACCCCGTGGGGGACCCACGCTGGAGCAGTGTGCTCCTGAAGGACTGCACACCATGGAAAGGATCCATGCTGGAGCAGTTCGTGAAGAGCTGCAGCCCGTGGGAATGGCCCACGTTGGAGAAGTTCGTGGAGGACTGACCCTGTGGGTGGGACCCCACGCTGGAGCGGGGGAAGAGTGTGATCAGTCCTCCCCTGAGGAGGTGAAGTGGCAGAAAATAACGTGTGATGACCGTAAACCCCATCCCTGTCCCCCTTGTGCCGCTGGGGGGGCTTGGTGGAGAAATCCGGGAGTGAAGTTGTGCCCGGGAAGAAGGGAGGGGTCGTGGGAAGATGTTCTGAGATTTCATTTTATTTCTCATTACCTTACTCTGGCTGATTTGTAATAAATTGAGCTAATTTTCCCTAAGCTGAGTCTGTTTTGCCCGTGACGGTAATTAGTGAATGATGTCTCCTGTCCTTATCTCGACCCGCAAGTTTTTGTTATATTTTTCTCTCCCCTGTCCAGCTGAGGATGGGGGAGTGATAGAACGGCTTTGGTGGGCACCTGGCGTCCAGCCAGAGTCAACCCATCACAGACAGCCACAAAGAAAAGTCTGCAGAAGTTATGAAACTAGATCACAAATAACACAACATTTCCTTTATTAGTCCACCTTACCAATAATTTTGTTAGTCGGTGATTTTTGCTTGCCTGTGCTTGATGGTCTCTATGTACTTCCCCAAAGAAAATGCTACAGAAATAAAACTACAAACAAAAACTTCCTTTACAGCGAACATGATGGTTCAGTTAATGTGTGGTCACCTTTGCTAAAGGCAAGTATCTCTCATCACAACAGTATCACTCAGTGCATGATCTAAAGTACATCAAACACCAAACACTGGGGCACTTGTGCTCCAAATTAATTCTGACTGCACGAGGGGGTTCAATTACCTTGTTCCACCATCTTCCACAGCAGTATAACTTTGTGGAAATTAAAAGAATTGATAACGCTGTACTAAACAAACTAATTAAGTGTATAATTCCTTCAGATTATTTTTTTTAAAAAGATAATATATAGTAACCAAGCCATTTATAGATACAGCTCTACTCATCTACAGAGAGTGTATTCTTCTAAGGTGTGGCATATTCCTGAGATTTACAGGCAAGTACACATACCTACCTTATAGACAATAGTACTTAATTTCCTACTTAATTTGCTTATTTTTTAGTACACTTTATATTAGAACTTCTGAATTGATGCTTATGTAAAGATGCTATATATACATATACACGTACCCACACTTCTGTATTTATCTACAAACACACATGGATATGTGACACTATTCAAAGGTTCATAACACTTTATGAGAAATCTGTATTTCTGATGTCACCTGTAACTGAAGCATATTAAACTGATATGTGAAAATGGCATATTTAATCTTATAGTAGTTCCCATAACTTCCACTTATCATTCCTTGAAACAATGATTAATTTAGTACAGTTTCCTCAGAGTAAGTAGTTCATTTGCTCTTTCTTAATTGTTTTTGTTTGGTTTCACTAACTGGAATTAAATGACACTGAGAACACATCAAAATAAAATGCAGAAGTAAGGAACAGGAAAATTTTTTATAATTAATATTATACATTCAGCTTGCTTTTAGACTGTGTCACTTCCCTTTCCTATAAAATTTTGCTTTCTTAGCTCACTAGCATAAGAAATAAATACAAGGAAAACAGCTCTAAGTCTAATCAAGTATAGATTATTTCACTTTCACACACAGAAGGAACTTGAATTTCGCTGTTGAGCAAAATGAAGTATTCTCAGAGCTTATGTATCTTTCACTGATGAAAACCAGAAAAGGTTTACTGTTTATAAAATGGCAATTGCACCATACAGGACTAACTGCATTCATCAGTGGAAAAACACATTTTATTCCCATGTCTCCCCATAATACTTCTGATGTTTTTTCTCTTCTATACAGCAACAACAATATAGAGTAATCGAGTAGTCTACAGTGAAACACTGACATTCCATTTATAACTTTGTATTAAATTCCATTGTGGTTTTGCATAAGACAATAGATAAACAAGTGAGTCTGTTAACAACTGAATATTCATAGTTAACCAGAAGAATCAATTATCTTCCTTTATTTTGGATTCATTTGAATTCTTTCAAAGTGCTTTAAAAACAAACCAAAACAAACTCTTCAAGGAACCACCCCACTTTATCAGAAATCTTGCAGATATGTTGCATTTATGTTATACCAGAGGTGATGAAGATGATGAAAATTCTGCCTATTTCATAGTCCACCCTTTTGGAAGGGTAGATACTCTTTCTGATTAGTACCTACCTCTCAAAACAGAATGGTCTAAAAGGTTAACTTCATCAATAAGTCCTTTCAAAATCCAGCCACATCTCACTTGCCAATATAGGATTTGGAAAGTAGAACGTTAAGAGTTAGGCTCAGCAGTGAACTCAGAGAAGAATTCATATAGGAACAAAAATGTTCACTTAGCCTGCATGGAGCTACATAACCCCACCACTTTTCTATCTTCATTGCAGACTACCTTGTCTGACTTTTACAGTGTGTAACAGACTTATAATTATTTTTTAACTGTAATTCTGTATTAGACTACAAAGACATGAAAAAAATTATACCCAGCTACCAGAATTGTTCAAATAAAAGAAAAAAAAAATAATAGCCTGCCAATTTTTAATTTATTGTTATAATACTTGAAATATTTTATTAAAATTTTCTCACTATTTGAAATAGCTTTTTTAATAAAAAGCCCTATTTTTTCTTCTTCTGGAGAGGAATATTCATTTCTCTCTCATCAAGATGCAAATGCAAGAACCTTATCATTTCTGATCCAAAATACATCAATAAAAATTGGACTGTTGCTGTCACCATTTCCAATCCCCAGATGATTCATTTCAATTTTACATTAGGTAGGATGACTATATGGACACCTATGAGATAACAAAATGCAATCCAAGAGCCTGATTGCACTCATTGCACAGCAAGATTGAGGAGATGTAAAATTTAAGATGCACTAAAAACTGAAGCTCAATATTAATGTGAACATAAATTAACTTCAGGAGTCCTTGTTGTTTTCTACAGCAAATATGTTATTTTTCATATTGCCTTAATATGATTAAACTTAAAATGCAGACAGGCACTATTATTTATGACAGGTCTGTAGAGTTCAAAATTCTGGCTGTATTGTGTGAGCACAGGTGAGAAAAATTCTCCTAATCCTGAGAACACTTTCAAGAGCACAATAATGTTTCCCTGTGGTGGGTTGACCCTGGCTGGACACCAGGTGCCCACCAAAGCTGCTCTATCACTCCCCTCCTCAGCTGGAGAGTGGAGAGAAAACATAATGAAAAGCTTGTGGGTCAAGATAAAGACAAGGAGAGATCACTCACCAATTCCCGTCATGGGCAAAACAGACTCAATTTGAGGAAAAATTAATTTAATTTATTACCAGTCAAATCAGAGTAGGGTAATGAGAAATAAAACCAAATCTTAAAAAAACACCTTCCCCCCATACCTTCCTTCTTCCCGGGCTCAACTCCACTCCCAATTTTCTCTACCTCCTCCCCTCACAGCGGCGCAGGGGTATGGGGAATGGGGGTTGGGGTCAGTTCATCACATACTGTCTCTGCCACTCCTTCCTCTTCAGGGGCAGGACTCATCACACTCTTCCCCTGCTTAAGCATGGGGTCCCTCCCATGGGAGACAGTCCTTCACAAACTTCTCTGACGTGGGTCCTTCCCACAGGCTGCAGTTCTTCACGAACTGCTCCAACGTGGGTCCCTTCCATGGGGTGCAGACCTTCAGGCACAGACTGCTCCAGTGTGGGTCCCCCACAGGGTCACAAGTCCTGCCAGAAAACCTGCTCCAGCGTGGGCTCCTCTCTCCACAGATCCACAGGTCCTGCCAGGAGCCTGCTCCAGCGTGGGCTTCCCACAGGGTCACAGCCTCCTTCAGGCATCCACCTGCTCTGGCATGGGGTCCTCCCCGGGCTGCAGGTGGAGATCTGCTCCACCGTGGACCTCCATGGGCTGCAGGGGGACAGCCTGCCTCACCAGGGTCTTCCCCACGGGCTGCAGGGGAATCTCTGCTCAGGCGCCTGGAGCATCTCCTCCCCCTCCTTCTGCACTGACCTGGGGGTCTGCAGGGCTGTTTCTCTCACATGTTCTCACTCCTCCCTTTAGATGCAGTTTCTGTTGTGCAGCAACTTTTTCCCTTTCTTAAATATGTGATCCTGGAGGTTCTACCACCATCGCTGATGGGCTCAGCCTTGGCCAGTGGTGGGCCCAACTTGGAGCCGGCTGACATTGGCTCTGTCGGACATCAGGGAAGCTTCTAGCAGCTTCTCATAGAAGCTGCCACCCCACCCCCACCCCCTATCCCCCCAATACCAAAAGCTTGCTATGCAAACCCAACAGACACCCATTCAGCCCTGGGGAAGTTCAGAGACCTTTCTAACATTGTTCCACTACCACCCCCCTTCCCCCTCACTAACTGCATTCTCAAGAAAGCTAATGGGCCCAGCATTCTCTCAGTGGCAGGGACCTCTCGCATTATGAATCAGTACCTTCTAGATAGCGTATTCAAGATGAGGTCTTTTTGTTTCTTTTCTCCTACTACACCAATTCCAATTTTTAGAAATACTGATAGCTATCATATACACTAAGGGCAGAAGAGAGCAAGAGTCTAATCCCACCTTGCAAAGCAATCTTGATTTATCAAGCTTTTACGTTCAACAAGAACAAAAAACATTCATTGGGCTAAACCACAGGAGGATGAAAAAAAGTGTCAAGTTTTCAACAATCAGAGATAATGCTGTGAAAAACAATGCATTTCATTTGAAGATATTGCTCTGAGTACTTTTAATTTGTTGTCTTGTTTTAAGTCTTCAGAGAGAACTGAGTCACATACTTGGTTTGTTTTCAGTAAATATGCAGGCTAAAATCTTCCTTCATCAGATGAAGGAAAAGATTGAGATTATACAGGAGCTGTGTTCTTAACTGCAAAGCTGCACGCTATTCTGTTTCGCAAAGGCAATTCAGTGTTTCCTTTTGTCATATGAGAGAGAGACAAAGGTTCTCAGCTGAAGCCTCTGCTATCAAGAAGGCTTCATGAGAAAGAGGTATAGCTTCTCTTTTTTTTCTTCTCTGTTCAAACTGACCAAAGAATGATTTCTGAGGGCAACAGGTTAGTTCATTGTGTCTCTTGCAAAACACACAAAAATAAACCACACAGCACTAACAATGAACTTATTTTACATTATTCTTTAGATTGAATCATTTTATGTTTCTGCAATGAATTTTAGCAAAACCACAAAGCACCATGTTTGAGTTTTAAGGCTATTTGACCTGTCTCCATACTTGTGAAAAAGCATTACTTTATAGTTGCCATGATAAATTCATTTTTATAGAAAAAAGTATGTGGGAAGAGTATGTATAGAATGTTTGAAAACACCACAAATAAACAATGGAAAGAGGAAAAGTATACGTGTAGCAACTGAATAGAGAATAATCTTTTCTTTATACAAACTTGGAAATTCTGCAAAATATTTTTGATACTGATCTTCAGCAGTAGTACTTTAATCCTGCTCCTCTAATGAAAAGAGCATGATTCACTGCTAATTAGATAATGGATTTGTAGTGGCGAAAGTGTTCAACTATTTTTCAGTAGTTACATGAGGTCTATGGCAACAAAGTCAAGCTATTTTCAAGTAGTAAAGTAAAGAAGGATTTAAAATTCAGTTTCTTTAGACTGCCAACCAATGCACTAATCACTCTCACATTGTTTCAAGTGTTAGTGATATATATCTATAAGCATTAAATATAATTAACATATCTATATCTGTTATGTATTCATATAGTATACTCACACAAAAAGCATTATTTGTAAAATATAAACATGCACCAAATTCTCTTGAGAGCTGAATTTCTGAAAGAGTTTAAAAACCAGCAGGAAAACCCAATCTTATAAAGTACAGAAAAATAATATTTTTAAATTGTTTTGTTGTTGTTTTTTTTTTAAACAGGTGATTTATTATTATTTGAAATTATGCCTATATTTGCATGCAGCCTCTGGTCCTGGAAATTGCCACTAAAATTTTAGAAGTTAACTGTATGGAAATGATAACTCCAGCCTAACACCTTAGGTATTATATGTTCACTTGTAAATATTTCTTAACACTGCCACACAAGTTAAAACATAGGATTCCTAGTATTAGACTCATTAACACAGCTCAGCCATGATTACATTTCTCAAGCATGGACTTCTACACTATCTAGTAAATCAAAGTACATTTGCCATAATAGAGTTAATCCTTCTAGGTAGATTAAAGCTAGTGCTGTCATGCCTACCAGAGCAACAGTTATTGGTTTAGATATGTAATTAGTTCAAGCTTGCTGTTTAGAGACTACCATGAACTTTTTTTTCGAAGATGACTTCTGTACTTCTCCAGCCCTAACTTGTGTAAAGCAATAATACTTGTTTAATATGACAGAAGTGAAATACGATTTTAATTGTTTTCAACTTCTAAAATACATCTATACAGTTGGACTTTATGACAGCACACTGTGGATAATAAAACAACTCATGGTCAAAGCAACCTATAGTGTTCTAACCCCTTAAGGTATATCCCACAGCACTGTATTCAAATTTCTGAATAATCACTGCAGTATTTCTGAATAATTCAGGTTTTCAAAACTCCTTGAATTAAGCTTTCCACCTCAGAGACTCACATATATTTTCTAAAGTGAAAGCATGCTAAGACTTAATATTCTATGTGTGTAGATTCTGACAAAGAGAACTGAATAGCTACTGTGCTAATGGAAACAAAATCTAAATCTTACCTGAGATAACTCATTAGTGTCCACAAGTCCATTGTTGTCTGAATCAAAATAATTAAACATTTGATCTACAAGAAGTTTCTTTAAAGCCATTTTCTCATCAATGGTTTTATCTTTTGATTGTGCAATGTATCTCTGATTTTGTAGATCCAATAACATGTTTTTCACTTGGGTGTATTCAGTAGGTTTGCATTTATCCCCTGAAAAGAAAATACACAACACAAGATTATTTTGATTTCTTATTAAGAGTTTAAAAGTAATTTTTTAAAAAAAAGGGAAAAGCAGAGAGTATTAACTTCTTATAACAGTACCAACCAGGTTGCTTTATGAGGTACAGAATTTGTTCTGTAGTAGTTTGATCCATACCATTTCCTTGTCTGGTCTTCAAATTAATGTCAAAAAATTATTGCACTTCTAGATACTTTCTGTATACAAAATTTTCTGTGTGTGGGAACTAAGGAAAGTTTTAACAGTTTCCAAGCCTGTACTTCTTTCATTTATATCATTCTAGAAAATCTGAAGATTTTTTAAAATGTTACCTTTGGTAAAGCATTTTGTATTAACTTTCATAATGTGAATACTGCAATGTAACACATGCAGCAAAATCTGCAAATATAATAGAAAATGATACATTATAAAGAATATATTTCATAATATTTGACTTCAGAAAGTAGAAATTACATTTGAGTGCTCATAAGCTAGCTCTACCTTTTCAGTTACTGGACAGACCAAACTTATTTGAACAAGAGAAGGTGGGATTACCAGAGGAAAAGAAAGGATTTCTTTGACAAGATCTAGTTTATTTGTTTAATTTTAAAGTCTTCTATAAAGAGGAAATTGCTACAGCAACTGTCCTATGTATAGTGATTACAGTCACTACTTATTCTAAACCAAGGTACAATGTAGTGTATGTCTGGTATTCTTTTATATCTGTTGCTGTATAGTTTAAATTGAACAGAGACACAGTTTAGAAGTTTTTGTTTTTATTAAGATAACCTTAGTATTTCAAATGTTTTTTGATGATGTATGTCAATGTGGACCAGCAAAATACCATGTATCTTACAAATTTGTATTTACAGTTAGCTACTACTTAGATTCAAGTAGTGAATTCAAGGCTAGAGCAATACGCTGATTAGCAAAGAAAGCTATGTTCCATTCTTCTTTTTAGATGCTATGATGAAGATACAATTATTAATGAGGAACAACTATTTACCTCACAGAAACTGCTTAGGAAGTTGCTTTGTTTTGCAAGTGGATCCAATTTAAGAAATGTCTAATTTACATGTATGACACTGGAGTTTATTTTGGTGTATTTAATGGTATATGCATTATTTGGTGACTGTACTACTATGTAAATCTCCATCACCATTTCCTAAGGCAGAGAGAGAAAAAACTTCCTAAATGCTTCTCACTATCCTAGCAAGACTCAGATCTAGAAGAGAAGGACTTCTACAATAGAAATTAAAATGTAGAAGTAAACAAAATGTTTTTAGAAATCAAAACCACTCTAGCATTTTTATTTTTTTTTTCTTCTAAAAGCCACTGCCTGTTATGTAGCTATCTGAAAATCCCACTGAAGTAACAGAAATAAACAAAACCAAGTTGTATTTAACTGGCAGCCTAAGCTACATGTAGTATTTGCATATTTGTGCTCACCTGCCAGAGGCATGGAGATTGAGGACGTACAATTTGTAAGAGTTGAGTTCTATGTGACTGTTTTTTCAGGGGTCTAATGGAAACATATTTATTCCTTAGCCATTCTGGAGCTGCAGTGAGCAAAGCTTTGCATCTGAATGGATGCAGGCTCCAGGTGGTGGTGAAGGAAGAGAGGACTTAACTTCAATATACTCTAATTCACTTGGGTGAACCCCAAAAGACTGGGCCAGGAAAACAAGTATCATCTTTGTCTCCCCTACACAACTCTTCTGGCTGTGATATCCTCGGAGGGAGACAGTTTGGTTTTACTCTGGTGCAGCTGAAGTCTAACACCATTTTACCTTTACTCCTGGTGCGAGGGGAAAGACAAATCCTATTTCTTAGATACTATGCTGCTCAGACATAGTTACTATGTCCAGATTTTATCACCTGTAAATTATTTTTAATCAAACAGTTCTCCTTCTGCAATTCTAAAACTGAAAAGAGATATTTCTACCTTAGAAGTATGCAACATAAGTAAAGCAGTTTATTTCTTAATAATATCTGTTAAATCCTGGATTTGTCACAGTATTTTTGATGAGTTGCTACATGTCTGAGTTAGAAAAAGAAAATGCAAAATTAACAAAAAAGTCACACTGACAATTGTTTTTTTTTCCTTGAGGCACACGACAATGTGTCTCACTTTAATGACTGATCAAGAATTCAGTATAGGTTCTCAACTCTACAAAGACAATAATGATGCTAATGTTCATTAGAATATTAAAGATTATTTATTAAATATGGACAACGTTTGCATGGGTTGTACAAAGATTTCCATGGGAGATTATACAAAGTAATGTAAATTTAAAGAAAAAAAAAATAATGATCATGAAAAGCATTGTAATAATTAGTTCCATAAACAGAGTTTATGGAAGAAAGTTTTAAAGCAAGTTCAATCACAGTCCAATAAAGACATTTTAATGCACTTTAGATTTAAAGCTTAAGGAATGATGAACTAATGTATTCTCTCACAATACCTATTCAGAGAGAAAAGAAAGAACTACAGCATTTCTTTTTTGTACACTTTCCATTGCATAGCACAAACTTCTGAAACTAGCATAACAGTCATATAAGAGTACTTATATGTTACATGTTTGTAAACTATTTTTACATTTTTCCAGAAGGGAAAAATATTTGTACCATTCTTTTTAATATACAACAGTAAACGCTGCCTAATACAACATTATCAGAGAGACTGCTCTTGCCACAAGTTTGACTACTTCTTCCTGTAGAAAAACTTCATTCATAAATTAAGAATAGAAGGCTGTTAAACTTTTAGTCACACTGTCTGCCTAGTACAGCTACCACAACATCAGTGTCAACAAAATATCTTAAATTATGTTGCATTAGTGTATATACAGTTTATATTACCCCATCAACAAAAGAATCATTCCCTGAAAACAGGTTGCTAAAATATGTTATAGGTGTTCTACACTAAGATAACTTTTCATTTTTATTTTTCCTGTTCCTATGATGTCCTTCAGAAATATTTTTAACCTGAAAAGTAGTTCAAACTTATATGTTGTATTAATTACTAACAGAAAATATTAATCTCTTTAATATTAATGAAAATAGAATTAAGGAAATAAGATGTTAATTATCTAAAAAGAAGCTTTTTTATAGATACTGAAACATTAATCACAATGGCAGTTTGTTGAAAACCAGCTGCGAATAAGGTGAATACAGTTCACAAAATAATTTCATGTCTCTACAACCCATCTTCAGCACATGATCATTTTATACTCAATAATGGTGTTAAAGCCTATCCTCTTTATGGGGTTGTTTTTACCATGTCTGCAAGATAATAGCTGTAATTTGCTCTCAGTGTGTATCTGCTCACTCTACAGATCAACCTGACTGATTATAGTCCCAGCCATGATGGTCCATTGGCTTCTAGTGTATGGTTTTTATGTTTGCTAGAGCCCAGTGTGATTCTTTCAGTGCTTCACTAACTTGTTTGAAAGCTAGTCCTCATGATGAAAATACTGTTAACACCTTGCAGAAAAATGTCTGTTGGCCATCATTTATGGTTTAAAAGAGATACTATTTTGTTTCTCACTTATCTAAATAGGTTAGTCTGATCCATATAAAAGACATCTTTATCAACAGTAGCTTCATACTCCCTGCAACCACACTTTGCCACAGTTCTCTATAATATGAAACTAATACTCCCCTATCCCTTTATCTGAAAAGGATGTCAAGGTCACTGCACATGAGCACATGATTTGCATATAAGGGTGGGGAGAATAATACTCAGGTGTTGAAGCGCATTGGTAGTACTCTGCAGTATCTTAAAATGACGTTACAAAAATAAAAAAAAAAAAACACAAAATATTACAAAGAAATGCTTTGGTTTCTGTTGCCCTAGAGTTTGGGTTTTTTTTGGTATTGTTTATGACATATCATAGTAAGTAATGCAAAAATAAGCTGAGCTATTTTTTCTTATGACACAGTGTAAAATATATCCATTTGATAAATCTTGGGAGGAGCACAGATGTTCAGGGGTCTGGGTAGACAGGGTACACACTACACACAATGAATGGTTAGTTACCTTTCCTGTTCCTCTACCTTATCATACTCATTAAGAATATCAAACTTCAATGTTTCTGAGAAAAACTAGGTGATACGCTTAGCTATTATAACAAAAAATAAGCATGTAAGTAAAAGTAGCTATCACTTGCAAACACTAGTTAAGAAATTGGTGAGAAGAAAGTTTTGTTGGTTTGTTTTTTTTTTTTAATTGCAGCAAAGGAAAAAAAAGAGGACAGAGAGAAAAGTATTGTCTGCTACTTATCGGACATAGACTTACATAAGTGCAGGTAACAAACTCGTCAAAAAGAGCCTGAACACTGTATAGCAATTCTACCCCAAAATCTACATGCATTTTTCTTTTCTATTACCACTTTAGTTTAGTTTTCATTATGTTTGGCAAAATAATCTGTTGTAATAGAATTATTATATTTTGGTCTAATACCCACATTTTAAATCTTACTATGCACTCTAACAATAGATTTTAGGCTGGTGACAGATGAACCTTCAGTTTATGATTGAAGTTAATCCCATTTGTGGTAAAACAGGTTTACACAGCTATGCTACATTAAAACATTCTCATTTTATACATAATTCAAAGTAGTCTTTACACCAAAGACTCCATAGACTTGAACGTAAGGACAAAAATAATTCATGGATGCAACAGACAGATAAGGGGATCACAAGGAAACAATGAGACACTGCTAGTCAACACAATGCACAGTTTCATTAACAAATCACCATCTCACCTCACTGTCATGACTGCCTTTTACTGTAAAATTTGAGGAAATGTGAAGCAGATGTTTAAATTACAAGAATGAGGCTCTGTTTCCAGGAGTTGTCCCCCAGACTGGAGTAGCAGCACAGAGAAAAACTTAGAGTTTCTTTATTTATGTCCCAATTTAGTAAGCATTACTTGTGAAATAGTTGTCTCAATGACACACAAATGGTAAATGGGGATTAAGTACGACAACCTTTATAGCGAGGAAAAGTAATTTATGCTTAACATAACTGAGAAAGACAAACTACTGGGAATATACTACAATTACATTACTTCTGAAAAGACCTACTAAATTCTATATAATTATCTACATACATGAAAAAGTAACCTCCACATTGTGCATAATTTATTAAATTAATTCAGTTTTCTAGTACTTCTTTTTTTCATTTGTGAATTAGGCTTCCTACACAAATAAATAGTTAGTTTTATAGTTATAAATAGTTAATTTCTGAAAAATTACTAGAAAGCAATAACAGCAAATTTTGTGCTTTCTTGTTTTTTTTGTTTGATTCATTCATGGAAAGGACCAATTTTACTACACAGCAGATGTTATAAAAAAAAACAAAACAAACAAAAATCTCTGCTGTGATTTATTTTACAAGTCTTATGACATCGTCTGTGCAAACCTAGAAGGTATGCAGACACTTGGAAGTGACAAAACAAACACACTGGAATCAAAGTGCAATTCTCCGGTCCTGTATCTTGTAACTCCTTAAGTAGTGATAGTCCTAGGGTTTACTTAATTGAAACTCAATAATAGTAGAAAAGTGAAAACACTTGGCTGTTTCCTTCCATTCAGTACAACAGTTTTGCAACTGTATCTCCATTACCTAGGAAACAGCTGAAAGTTAGATTTTGAGTGCTATTGTCCTCCTAGACAGTATTGAATAGACGATATTTGCCCATAATACAGAAAAAAATTGTATCTGACAATTTAAGTCTTACTTAATTTGCAAGAGAAAGATATAACTCAAAACTATCTAGTGATTTATGAAAACTTGGCAAATGAATATACACATTAATCTTAATACCAGTAGAAAAATATTAAGGAATTAGCTAAGATAATAGTTTAGAAGTCACTCCTTAAATCCAAATTCAGATATCAGATTTTTGTATTAACATAGTTTTTAGAAAATTACTAGTACACATAGAGAAGGAAAGAAAGAACATATCATTTTAAAAAATGCAATAAAGACAAACCATTTGATTTCTGTTCTCAGTTGTTTCACCACTTTCATGGTTAATATGGGCACTTTAACCTTGCCTTGCCTTAGCATCTCCATCTATATAGCAGCAACAACTCTTATGTCAGAGAGCTATTGAATCATTAATATTTATGGAGTGTCTATCTCCACAAAAGACATTAGCTGCTGAGATACAATTGGATTCCGAGATATTTTATGATTTTGAGCTGAGTTGTATCTATATAGCACAAATGGTTTCCACAAAGCCATTTTCCTTCAAAATTAAAATAACTTTGCATCTCCCAGAAGCAGCAACTAGTTTTCAGTGGACCATACCACATATGAACAGTTTTAAGTATTCTGAAACTGATACAAACATAAATCAGATTTTTGAAAATGGAATAGACCTGATAAGCAGCAAGTCTACTGTTAATCTTCTACATGTATTTTTAACATATTCAGAATAATCTAATTAGCCAAAACAATTCACTGCAAAATTACACATTATATTCCATGGAGCACAAATGAAAAATTAATCTAAGATAACATAAATATACACACAGACTCACAAATATAGATATGCACATACACATTCACGTGCTCATATGCATCCCCATACACAGGATGAAGAAGTCACTAGAAATATGGTCTGATTTCAATACAATTTCAAACATAACACAAGAGATAACTTGAAGGTCTTCATCCATTCAGTTATTTTTCAAGATCCAGTCTCTATAGATGAAGCATGAAAGTTGTAATCTTACTTGTAGCCCTAACAGATAAAGGAACATTTGAAACCACCAAAATTGCTTAGGTTTCTCTGAAAGAAACTTCATGTTTAGATATCATTTCATAATATCTTATTTTCCAAAACTAGAGCTCAACAATTTTGACCCTTATTCTCTGCTTTTCTCACTGAAGCTCTGCTTCTCTCCAAGTGAAGTTCCAATCTCATTTGTACACAGATCTAACTTTTGATCTATGGTCCAGAGGTTGAGGGGGGTGGAGAGGAGAGCTTTACACTCAAAACTAGTATTTTTCAATAAAAATTCCTGGATAAATAGGGATTTACATCAAAAATTTTCCCTGTTGCAGCTATGTTTTAAATAAAAGGTGAGAATTTTCTACCATTTTTTAAAAACATTGGAGTTTAGGTCTGCAAATCTTGGCCCTGCAGCTGCTCAGCTTTACATACTCAGTGCCCCCCTCCAAAAAAAAATAATTGACACTTTGAATCTCTCTGGGTTTGGCTTTTGTTTTTTGTTTGGGTTTTTTTAGCTAATTTATACAGCACTCAATCAGCACATGGGCTGCTTTATGTCTTATTTTGTAGCATCCATACTTTCCAAAGTTTTATAAACCTTAATTATCTAAACCTAAATTTAGCATTACTGTCAAAGTTAGATACTTGGGTGTTAATGACTTCAGTTCTTCTGTGTAAATAGGTCTAAGTAGCTACAAGAATTGTTAAGAATTTTCAACGCAGTGTTGTCTATTTATATGCAATATTCATATAAAAATACCTCCCATATACATAAGCACCCTACTTTCCAGACACACACACACAAATATGAAATTTTAAAGTTATTTCTGCCATTGTCCTTAGGCAAATACTTCTAAGTGATTACCACAGCTAGTATATAAAATAGAATTGAAGCTAGCTTTCCAAAGCTTTAGTTCCACTTTGTAAATAAGGAATAATGCTGTACTTGTTGAAATGCTCTTAACTATTCTGATCTTTCAAAACTATAAATCGTAAGACAGAATTAATAATTTTACTTAATTACACATATCTGTACAAGTCTGGTGTCTGGTCTTATCTGGAGACATTTATAAACAGTTTTTCAGTGCTTGAACAATGAATAATTCAGATAAATTGCTCACATTTTCCTTAAAGATATACTGCTTAGGTTAAATACTATTAGAAGCTGAATTACCTTTGCATTAAGGAAATAGAAAAACAGGTAATACTATTTCAGGGGTTGTTTGGGGTTTTTTTTCAAGACTAGTTAGAACAAATGTTACATGGAGTGAGAAAGATTAATCAAAAAAGTAACTAGGAAACAAAGAAAGGCACCAAAATCAGCATTTGGGGTAATGGTGTTGGGGGAGGACTTCTACATGTTAATGCAGCGTGGTTAACATATCACAGATCTCTTGACAGAAGAAAATAGGTCATATAAACTTTCACCTTCAAGATGACATTTGAAGGCTATAGGATATTGACAATAATGATCAAAACATCATTTTCCACATCTGATAAAATACTGAATGTATGGGTCGTTTGGACTGCATGTTACGATCAGAAACACTATAAGCAGAATTAGTATATAACTGGCAAATGCAAAACTCTTCTACAGGATTGACCTTGCCTTCAAACAACTGATAAATCCACACCGATTTCAAGCTATATTTTTTGATATCACTTGTCAAAATTTCTTGATGTCTCAGATGCTTACCTCAGAGTATTGTACCATAAAAAAGGAAATGAAAATGGGCACATTTAAAAATTGTGCCAAATTTTCCAAACATATCAGATTATATCAGATGTTATTCTTCTTTTCCCAACATGTGTTGAAGAGATTACCTATTCTCTGATTTTTTTTCTTGTATCCACCTCAAGCTTTCAGATCAGTTTTGCTATTTGTCCCATACATGAAAAAAACCCCCTTCAATTTCATAAGTAAAAATTCATATACAACATCAATAAGAAGATAATCTGGACTTCCTTGACCTTCCTACCTTATTAAAAGAAAAACTGAGAGAGAAAAAGAGAAAAGCAGTGTGCTCCAAAGGAAGGCGTTGCTAAAAATGAAGGTTGAGACAGGAGTTTAATGCGGCATTTTGTTTTCCACTCTAGTGGAGTAACCCAACCATTGCTGTTAGTATCCCAAATCCAGCAGGGAAATACTTATGGGATGTAAGCTTAGCCATAAATCTATGTAGAGTTCTGCTTTTGCTTCTCAGAAACAGTTACTGAAATAGATGAAACGTCTTATATTAAGTCACAATCTTCCTTTTCCCAAGGGCTCCCTAGAGATGTGGAGTATTTACAGGTTTATGAAGGTGAAGTCTCAAGACTAGGTTAAGCCTAACTGAAACAGCACTACAGTTAAAAAGGACAGTTCTGTTGCTCAGTTTCTATTTCTTCCCCTCCATTGCATATTCCCACCACTTACTTTATTTCACCTTTAGCAGAGTTGGCTTTTGGTGCTAATTACAGAAGTTGTTACATTCAGCCTTTTGCTAGATGAAAAAGAGAATTAGCTCTCCGTGTATGCATATATATAGAACCAAAAATTTACCATTATTCCAATTAATATTTTATGCAGTCTATCAGCCCAATTTATTTAATTAATTCAGAAAAGCCTCAACTACACAGATAAAATTACTTTTAAAACCTTCCTTGTATCCTCTTGAAATATCTATCTTATGCTTACCCTTGCAGTTTTTCTCTGGGTACTAATGTTTCAATCTTTTCCTCAGGAAGAGTGCAGGTGTTCTGGGTTTGTGTGGCATGGTTTTGGGTAGCGGGGGAAGGGCTGCAGGGGTGGCTCCTGTGAGAAAGTGCTAGAAGCTTCCCCGGCTCCAAGTCAGACCCGCCTCTGCCCCAGGCCGAGCCCATCAGCGACGGTGGTAGTGCCTCTGGGAGAACATATCTAAGAAGGGGAACCTGAAGTGAGTAGGGGGATTGGAACGTGAGAGGAACCCCTCTGCAGACACCGAGGTCGGTGAGGAAGGAGGGGAGGAGGAGCGCCGGAGGAGGGGATGCCCCTGCAGCCCCTGGTGAGACGGCAGGCTGTGTCCCCCAGCCCATGGAGGGGAGCGGGGGGAGCAGATGCCCACCTGCAGCCCGGGGAGAGAGGAGCCCACGCCGGAGCAGGGGGATGCCCCCCAAGATGGCTGGGACTCCATGGGAAAGCCTGCACTGGAGCAGTCTGTGACTGAAGATCCATGGCCAGAGGAAAGGACCCATGCCAGGGAATTTGGTGAAGGACTGAGGCCAGTGGGAGGGACCGCATGCTGGAGCAGGGGAAGAGTGAGGAGTCCTCCCCCTGAGGAGGAAGGAGCAGCAGACACAAGGTGTGATGAACTGACCCCAACCCCCATTCCCCGTCCCCCTGCACCGCTGGGGAGGAGGAGGGAGAGAGAACCAGGACTGGAGTCAAGCTAGGAAGGAGGTAGGGGTGGGGTGAAGGTGTTTTAAGATTTGGGTTTACTTCTCATTATCCTTGTTTTGATTTGATTTTTAGTAAATTAAATTGATTTTGTTTCTTCCACAAGTTGAGCCTGTCTTTTGCCTGTGACCATAAGTGGTGAGTGATCCCTCCGTGTCCCTGTCTTGACACATGAGCTTTTCTTTATATTTGTTCCTTCTCATCTCACCAGGACCGTGAGGGGAAGGAGTGAGGGAGTGGCTTCGTGGTGCTTTGTTTCCGGCTGGGCTTAAACCACGACAGGGAGAGAAAAGACCATAAGGAGTCAAAAGCATCCCGAGATCATCATCAAGAGAAATATGAAGGTATGGTGAGAGATTCTTCCCCTCAGTCTCAGCATCTGCTTGGGTTAGTTTTTTAAGTGTCACTATCTGAACCTGCTTCTTTTTGGTAGCAAGGTTAAGTAAGAAAATGAAAAAATCTTCCCCCAACCTCAGCTGAAATAAAAGGTTATTATTTGTTAAAAATAAATTATCCATAAATGGTTTTGTGAGAGCTTAAGGTAAACAGGGTAGCAATAGTCATTTGACTACTAGGCAATTTATGAAACCAGTAAAATCAGCTCAGGCCAAGGCAAGATCAGGCAAGCCCTGAGACCCTCTACACTGTCAGGTCAATACAAAAGGTTTTGTGTGTGGTTTTGTTTCGGGGTTTTTTTAACCAGGAGGAAGGAAAAAAAAAAAAGGAAAGAAAAAAAAACCACATTCTACAGGGCTATTCATCTTTGAGGCACAATTACAGTATAAGCTAAAGCAATTCAGGGAAATCTGAGCTACAGCAGACCAAGGTCAGTAATCATACATGATGAAACTTGATTTTAGGTGGCCAAAGGAAGAGACATAAACAGTGCTTCCCAGGTTAGGCATCACAGTTCTGTACTTGTTCTCTGCTTTCTTAATTCTTCCCACAGAGACAGAAGGGAATATGCTGGTTTGGCAATAGAAGGAGGAGAACAAGATTTATAAATTGAAACTCAAGTAAAGGAGTATGCAGTTTGCCTTTGAACCCACACCAGAATGTAACCTAACTATACTGGTCTGACAGCAGCAGAAGCATGTGATCAGGCTGGTAAGTCTTGACAACTTTATGTATCATTTCCAGGTTAAGTGTTTCTCTACTGTATTTACTGTAGGCTTGAAATGGTATTTTGACGTTTAAACAAATTTTGAAAACTGATCAGTTATGGTTGGAAAGATGATGTCAAAAGGATTTTACTGAAATCAGAAACCTTGCAGCCCCATTTATTTTAACGTTACCAGGTCATTTACTATGATTTAAATTTCTACATGCTTAACTAATTCACTGTTCCAGAGAGAAAGAAATGTGATGTAGGAAAAGACTGCATTGTACTATGAAGATAGAAACCAGTATCTCCCTTAGCTATGCATGAACGGCTTAAATACTGTAAACATGGCTGCTTGCATTTTATAATGACACATCACAGGTCTTGCAATATTATTACCTTCGCCTCATCCATCATGTAAAGTACTGTGACAATCATACATTGGTAATATCCGCTGTGAAGGTTTTATATTAAAAACTCCATATTCTTTTAACAATAATTTGGCATCACACACACTTATATCTGAATTTTTGCTTATGCTAATCCTTGAAGTTAGAGTTGTGTAAATCAATGCAAGAGAAAAGCTAGGCCTACGTAACCTCACTTTCACTTACTTTTAGAGATGCAGTATGTATCTTGCAAAGTTGTGGGATTGTACATAAATGTATTTTGACCAGTCATCCCTAAACAGAATTTGGATCATTATTTCCTTTCATAGACAGTCAACAAAAAGGCTACCTAGAGAGAATAGATCAATGATTATATTCTAATATAGAATATATTATATTCTACAGCCTTGTATCTTTATTCCTCATCGGTGGTTTGATGCAGAAAGACAGTAAAAAAATTAGACTCTTCAGCTTTTCAGCAATTGCAATGAAATTCATAGCTTGCTTTTCTTACAACTGAAGCTTTGCTTTTAAGTGTTTTGTTCAGCACTTAACCTTCAGCAGAAAATGTCCTTATTCATAGAGACTTCCATATTTAAAAAGTAGTTTCATTTCTATTCAGTTTTTCATATTGATTCTGGGTTTCTAGATACAATCCTTCACATATGTAAAAACGAAATGCCTAATGATTATCACTAACTTATGACACTGATCTCTCTCAAACTGGGGAACACCTTATTCAGGTTGAACTTTGCCAAAAATTAAACCAGAAATTAAAGCCATCTCTTCCATTACCATTTAGGGAAGAAATGGTATAATTAGACAAGGCTTACTTTAAAAACAATGGTTTTGGTTCATTAAAAAGAAAAACAAAGAACAAGAACAAAACCAACCCAAACAAAAACAAACCCAAAACCCAAACAAAACCAAAACCCACCAAAACACAACTACCACACATACACACACACACAAAAAAAAAAAAAAAAAAAAAAAAAAAATCAGGCAAGAAAACTGAGCGAGTAAAGCTGAAATTTTACTTAAACTTCAGCATTTTATAATTGTATATAAAGTAAGGCTAAAGCCCAAACTTTACATTCCCAGCTTTCTATCACACTGTATTTCTAACCTTTCTAACCTAAGACTGTATCCATATCACAATGTAAAAGTCTAGCAAAAATTACATGCAAATGGATTTTTGGAAAAATATTTGTAACAAGCTTAAAATAAAACATATAAAGAGCACAGAATTTCTACTCCAAGAGAGGAAGTATATACACACATCCCTATAAAAACACCAAAAGGATGCACATATACAACAACTGAAAATATGTATTCAATTATTAAGCTTGATTTTTTCTATTTTTTGAAAAATCCATAGTTAGAAAGTTAGGACAGAAAATTGCTGAAATTTGGTGTCATGTAATGCTAACTCAGCGGCTTTATTTTTTGCCAGAACTTGTATGATACAAATTTTCATGAGAATTACAGAATTTTCACGTTTCTCCAGCCATCATCTCACTTCTCAGAATCAGTAGGGTTTTCTTAGGTTTGGTATAATTTTTTTCTGAGGTAATGCAACCTGAATTAGAAATACAATACTTCCAGTTCATTTTCCCTACCTAAAAAACTATTTGTTCTAGGAACTTCCAGAGTGTATTGTCACACCTTCACTTTAGTCATTTAAGTAACGGCCTCTGAATAGTTGAGTTCCTATGGCATAAAGAAAGTACTGGAAATTCTACCACACTGAACTCTCCTGAAAAGCCAAGACACTTTTTATACAATTTTTATACAATTGTGTTGTGTGCAATGTACACGATAGAGCTTAACGACTCAGGTTCCATCAAAAATACTTTTCAATAATGTATGTCTACACTCTGCAGAAAGTTACTATGGTTTATTTCATAGTAGTAGTTCATACAGCAGATGTATTTCAGCTGATATTTAGAGAGAAGATATTAAAGAATGCAACCTGGTTGAATTTGGTCTTGATATGCTTCAATTTACCTACTGAAGTGCTTTATATATGATCCTACTTTAAGACAAGTTTTGAAGATACAGAAAGTATTTCCTTCCTCAGAGTTTTTGAAAAAGTAGAGTAAAACATTTAAGTTAATATGAATTCAAACAAAAAAATTTCCATTCAGAAGCAAGCATAATAAAATTAGTTAATAACTAGAAATCTACCTTACCTTTTCTGCAGGTAAACAGTCTCCTGCCTCTTACAGATATTACTGATCTTTAATTCTTTTCTTTACAGGCACATATCAGAACTGAAATTTTATATTAAATGAAATTTCAAATTGTCACCTAAACAAATGACCCTGTGACAACTTCAGCTATAAGAATTCCACACATTTAGGGAAAAACCAAACCAAACCAAAACACCAACACAAACCCCCCTCACCAACAACTAATTCTGCATTCTCCATTGGTAAGAAAATTATCTTTATTTAGGAGATATGCAAACAAAAGCAATCTGAAGTTAACAAGAATCCAGCAAAATTTCCTAGCATTTTAAGATCTTCTCTGCTTTTCATGTCATCATTTTACTTGATTAAAGTAGAATGAAGGGGATTGATTTTCTGGGGGTCCTAATTCTGATTTCCATTTATTATAATCTTTTTGCTTTCTCTTTGTGATGTTGCATAGTATTTTGTTACTAATTTAATGCAGTTGCCTTCCAACCCCAGTGATGACTGTCTCCTAACCATAAGTCAAGACAAGTGCCAGACATACCAATGTGTCTATACGAAGAGTACTATATGCATGTCAATCATTACTATTAAGATAGCCAAAAGAAAGTTATATGCAGGCCATCTTTTCCATCTGAACCAAAGAGAACACATTTAAATATGTTATTTCAGAATTAACTTAATTTTGCTGATGGATTCTGACATCTGTCAGTGTATGCACCAAACAGAGCTAACTTTCAAAGTAAACATGGAACAAAATTACAATTTGAATAGTTTTAATGACCTGCAATCATATTTCTTTCCTGGAACAATACTTTTTTTGTTTTGTTTTAAACAGCAAAAGTCTCTGACTTTACTTATCCTAAGTTTTTAGGATAAAAATAGATATTTAAAAAAAATCAAGCTATACCTCTTACTAAATGACAACAGCTGACTTGAAAGACCATTTTTGGGTAAAAATACCATACAACAATTCTGGTCACAATTTTTCGATGTTAAAAACATATTCCAGCTCTGTATTATTTCATGTTAATAAAAAGTGGAAAGCTTTCATAAATTTTTTATTACTCTGCCAATCTAAATGAAATATGTCTTTGATAATGTTAAAATTTACTTATGCTTGTATTGCCTGAATGTTGTAGTTAATGGCTTGTTCTTGAGACCGTCCTAGGGATCACCGAGCACAGTGCTAAGAGATTATGGAAGCTTGTCTTTGTATTACCTAACACTTACATATTGTTTTCTGAACAGGTATATTTGTAGTTCTATATTTTATACAAAGAATCTGAAATAGGTGGTTTGGTTTATCTATGTAAACATGACACTGAACACAAGATAACACCTAACACTAAAACAAGGACTTTCAATCTGTTTACTAATATGGGCCACACAGCAATTTTAGGTCCATCTATCCTCTCACAAAAGATTGTGGCAAAGATGAGTTTTAATTCCATGAACCTCCTCTTCACAGATAAATGAAAGGAGGTGGTGTAAGATTTCAAAATATTGAACCTGCAATTGGATACAACTCTTGTCCATTTATAGATTAGTTATACCCATATCTGCCATTTCTATTCTTATCTATACATCAGTCACCACTTAAAACTCATTTTCAGATTTTTACTGGTACAAAACAGCTTTACGATCTTCTAGCAGGTTTTGAGAGTTTTGAGAATTTGACATAGTGACAGGATCCAGAGTCAGCTGAAGGCCTGAGATGGAACTCCTCCTTTCAAAGCTTTCATTTTCAAGTAAATAGGCTTCCAGTCTCTAAAACCAAATACTGCATGAGAAAAAGGCAACATTATAGGTTGCCTTTTGGGGTATTCCTCCTTAGAGGAATTCTAATCTCAAACCATACTAAAATGCTCTGCCCCACAGAAGTTGCTTTATTTTGTGAAGCTTCCGCACAGTCCTGAATCCATACAGGCTCAGCTGGTCTCTGGAGAAGGAGCCATGTTCTCCCTTCACAAAGTTCTACCTGGTCAGAGTGCAAATGCCAAGACAATGTACAGCAGAAGCAGAGAAGCTTTCAGTGACTGAATTATATTAAAATTTGCAAATTGAAGAGACCCTTAACTGTAAAAGAAAATCCTACATATTTGTTAAGAAAAAAAAATGTGTGAATGTTTAATAATAACATTTAATATATCCAGCAAATCTCTAAAATAATAAATTAGGAAAACCAGGGTCAGTTTTTCCTCAAAACTATGCAAGCAATCATTATTACTTCCTCATTCAATCATTCAAATGCTTCCTTAACATAATGGAAAAACTAATTTTCAAAATACCTTACTTTATCATCAGATATGATATATTATTTTAGAGTAAAATCAGTTCCAGTTTCAAATGTAATATTGCAGTTACCTGTGTTAACAAAGACCAGTAGAAGCTGTGCTGGTTAACAGAACTACAACAGCAGTAAAGTAATGCGAGATGAGAGGCTTGGATGACAGAAACTCCAAGCACAAATTTACTGTGAAAACATATTTGCTTGAATTTTCAGACTGCTAAATGACAGAAACAAATGTCAAACAAGTTCAAAAATAAGAGTAGATAGATGAAACAATAACTGCCATTAAAAAGTCAGCCCCTGCCATGTGATATTGCTGTTATCATTCTAGAGAAAATATGATGTTGGAAAATTATGTCAGAAACAGACCATGTATACGAGTATGCATACTTATGTGCACTAAAAATAATAAAGCAACAGCTAAGTTCATTTGTAAATAATATATCAGATAAGTGTTTGTTCAAAGCATTTAGTATTTTGAAAAGTGTCAATTACCCAGTTAAGAATGGGAAAATAATAACTGTATAAGACTGCTTAAGATAACTACACTCATAGCAGAACAATTTTAGCTGCTATTACTTTTTTTTTGTTTCAGAAAAACAGAAATAAGTGGGAACACTACAATGAAGTACTAGCAGTTGCATAGAAATAATTGTAGTTGTAGTTATAAATAACAGTTATCCTCAGTTCTTATTTTTGTACTAAATAGCAACCTACAAACAAACTATATATAACTTTCATCTTGATTGGTTGCTTGAAATAGCAGGCACAGATTTGATTTAGATTATATTGCCTCCATTTTAATTTCTTATACTAAACAACACTGTGACAAAGAAATTAATATTTTGATGAAGATATTTCCTTTTCATACATGAGAGAAAAATATACAGATACAATTGTACCACTATTATCAGATCACCTAGTGGGTTTGGTCAAACTATTTTATTTTTGCAAACTCATTCTAATTCAAAATTAAAGTATAAGGAATTCACAGAAAACCCATGTACTGTCTAAAACCACACTTTATAGGCACTGAAAAATGGTGATAAAATCTCTGCTGATTCAGTATGACTGAATTTTGCATACTAGGACAAGACTTTTATTTGAAGTTAATTTCCTCACTAATCAGACAGCCAAAGTGCCTTTTCAAAAATCCCTTTCTGGAAATAGAAAGCATGTATTAACTACTACTAGTCTTGAAGTCTCCTAATTCTAGTATCCATAGGCATGCAAAACTGATTTTCTAATTCTAGTATCCATAGGCATACAAAACTGATTTTAAAGACTGAAGTCTTTAGAAAAAGCAGCACATTGGAAAGAAGATTGTGCTGTGATATGTACCCCACCGTGTGAAGGGATGACACTCTTCATTTAATGCTTTGTAAGTTTGAGCAGGTTTAACCTAAATTTGCCTCTAGACCTTGACTGAAAAGGGAAGAGGAGGAAAGAAGGTGGAAAAGAGCTTCATATTACCCTAATTCCAAGATTACTTTCAGATTAGGTAGTTTTCAGAGTCTCTACCACTGACAGGTAACCAGAACTTAGCCTGCTATCAAACTCAGAAACTGAATTCTACCATTTACAAACAAGGGATTCCACAACATTCATGTGGTAGAGGCAAGGAATATTATTTTTGTTGTTATTATTATAATTATTATTACTATTACTACTATCCCTGCCCTGAGAAAATAGTGGGATTAAAGCACTACATAGATTTGCTTTGCAAGACTAAATTTGTTTGAGACAGTTTCAGTTGCTTAGACTGTGCATTATGTGTTCAGTGCCCCTTGAAAAAGCTGGATTTCCTGCTTGTTAGTTTGGAAACTAATACACTGCAGGCTTTCCAGACAGAGTCACTCCACAAATAATCTTGAGAATGAAACTCAATCTTCTTTTCTTTCTTCTACCCTCCCTAGCTAGTAAAGGGGGAGTGGAGTGGGTGGACATAAAACTGTCTTTCAGAAAGAATAAAATAACCCTGAATTTATATAAAGATGAAGATATTAAAAGCCAATGGTATTACTGCTCTGTTTCTTTTTCTAGAGTTGTAAGTATGAACATTCTTTGCATCTGGGTTGGCAGGGGAATGTTCCTAGGGTTTTTCGTTGTTGCTGTTGTTTTAAAGGAAAACAGGAATACAAAAATTCTCACTTCAGCACTTCTCAGAAATTCATTACTCTGCCATTAGATGTATTTGCAGGAAATAAAATGAACAGCATTCAGACACAGATTTTCACCTTTATAAATTAATAAGCTTATTTCACCTTCTAACTTCACCCACTCTGTTGTTGGAAGAGATAGTCAAGATCCTTTACCAAATATCCAAAATATGTATTTGAAGTCCCAAACAGATTGTAAATGTTAAGAAGATTTAATTACCAGTAACCAGAATCCTCTTAGATGCAAAGTCCACATGTGCTTTATACTTTGTCACTCCTACAATGAGTTAAGAAAATTTTATTTGCCTTGTAATAAATAGGCCAAAATATCACTGTGTAAATTAGAACATGGTCCCTTGTGCATATCCTGCATATAACATATCACTGGATTGGACTGAAAAGGAAAAGAATGGGAAGCGAGTACACATGACATGCAGTTCTTTAAGAACTCCCCTTTTGTTACAATAGAATCATAGAATGGTTTGGTTTGGAAGGGACATTAAAGACCATCTAGTTCCAATCCCCCTGCCACAGGCAGGGACACCTTCCACTAGACCAGGTTGCTCAAAGACCCGTCCAGTCTGCCCTTGAACACTTCCAGGGATGGGGCATCCACAACTCTCTGGGCAACCTGTTCAAGTGCCTCACCACCCTCACAGTAAATAATTTCTTCCTAATATCTAATTCAAATCTACCCTCTTTCAGTTTAAAGCCATTACCCCTTGTCCTACCAGTACACCCCCTTGTAAAAAGTCCCTCTCCAGCTTTCCTGTAGGCCCCCTTTAGGTACTGGAAGGCTGCTATAAGGTCTCCCCAGAACCTTCTCTGCTCCAGGCTAAACAAACCCAACTCTCTCAGCCCGTCCTCATAGGAGAGGTGCTCCAGCCCTTTGATCATCTTTGCGGCCCTCCTCTGGACTCACTCCAACAGGTCCATGTCTTTCTTATGTTGGGGACCCGAGAGGTGAATGCAGTACTCCAGGTGGGGTTTCACCAGAGCAGAGTAGAGGGGCAGAATCACCTCCCTCAACCTGCTGGTCTTCTGATGCAGTCCCCTAGTCCTCTCCTCAGGGCTGCTCTCAACCCACTCATTGCCCAGCCTGTATTCGTGTTTCCTTAAAACTCTAAGGAACAGTCACCACATCAATTCAAAACTTTAGTGACTCCAAGCAATGCTCTGACCACTTAAAATTACTTTGAGCCCTTCCTGTGAATAAGGATCTTTGTTAAAGGCTGTCAACCATAGCTAATTCAGCAAGGGTACACTGCTGTGTGAGAGTAAACAGAAACAGCAAGAAACCATGATACACATCTCCAAGAAAGGGATGTTCTAGTTACATTTGTAGGTCAGCTGAAATGTGTTATAAGCCTTCAAGGTAGTTCCATCCTTTCTGACTCGTAAGAGGTCTCAATGCAATCTGTTATTCTTCAAAAATCCACCAAGACAAATGGTCAATAATTTTGGGACTGGATTTGAGATATAACGCTTGATACACAGCCAGCTTCATAGAGTTACAAGTCCTTCTGAAAAAAGTATCAGTAATATGAGAAGACATATTACTGAAGGTGGAAATTGTTTACTAAATATGAACCTATTACCTAGGCCAAACACAGTGCTTGCATTTATTCCGAAGAGATGTTGGTGTGAAGGGGCTTCTTCTGGAAGGCCTTTTCAACTTTAACCTAAAGCATGACGAGGGAGATTTAAAGAAGTAACTTATGTCGAAGTACTTATTTGTCTAGGCAGATACTCAATTCTTCATTTAACTTCTCAGTTTAAATGTACAAAGTCTGCAGTATTTTTTTTAATCCTCTTGAAGAATGCTTTAAATTCATTTGGATATAGTATGTATCACCAGAGACAGAGAGGGGTGCCCCCAACTCTAACCTGTTCTAAGTAATAGAGAAATGATCTCATGAAGAGGACACTTTGCCTTAATGGCCTTAATTCTCACGTTAAGTAAACTAGTGTGTGCCAGGGAAGTGAATTACAGTCCACTCTCAGTCTGTACTCCTGATGATAAAGCTGAGCTGACCTTAAAGAAGGTGAAGACAGCCTTCCTGGTCCTGAATGAGTGCCCAGGCTTCAGAGATAGCCCTGCGGCATCTTGGCTGACTCAGTCTCAGATACTGAACAGGTGCCAGAGGGCACCAAGAACTTGAAGAAAAGGAACTGGAAAAGAAAATCTATTTCAGGAAAGATTTAAATGTGAAAGACCTGACACTGAAGTGTACTTAGAAAAGTGAGATCACCTCAACAAGTCATGTTTCTTAACAGGGCAGACGATGACAACCATGGCATGGGCACTGATGTTTCTGCTGCTAAAGGTATCTTACCCATTCATTGGCTCGGATCAACGGTTCTTGTTTCCACAGTGGAAGCTTCTGATTACAAGCCAGGATCTTGGGTGCATTTCAGGTGCTGAGAGCAGCCACTCTGGCTATAAACTGAGAAACCAACCTATATCCTAACTGGGCATGATTTTCTAGGTTCCCAACTTCTGACAGTTCTCAGGGACTATGAAAAAGATGGTTTAAAAAAAAAAAACCCTCAGCAGAATAAGTTTACAAGTGCAATATGCCAGGTGTGTTATGAACAATAGCCCAAGCAATTTCAGAGCTGTGAAGGTCACAGGCAGATTAAGAAATTTGTTATCCCATTTTTTTTTTTCCCCAGGGCAAAGAGAAACCAAACATGTAAAAAGAAAATTGTAACAGTAAGAACAAATATTTTAAAAGTAGGTCTTATTAAAAAAAAAAAATTATTTTATATGAATATTTTAAATCAGGACAGGAAGACAGAATGAAGGATGCGGAGACACACGCTGACTTCTTTATCCATGCATGATCACAAACACGAGCAATAGATACTGCTGAAGCCAAAACACTTAGCAGTAGCAAACATTTCTGGCATCTAGCATTTCAACATATACATGGACTATTCTTAAAAGTAAGTATATACTGCAATTCTTGCCGAACAAAACACTACAATTGTTTTGCTACAAAGCTTCTTGCAAAGGGTCGAATATAGGAATCTAAACTCAACTCTGATCATTAACTAGCTTTATGGTGTATATCTCAGCAAAAGAGCTGAGGAACACTCAGAAACTCTTCCCAGCAGAAAATCTTCCAGTTTAACGTTCATAAGTGGCTACATATTTAGGCATGCCACATGCTGCCAAGGTGTGACCTTATGGAATAGAGTCTGCAGTCAATATTTTCCTTCAAAGCTAGTTCTCATCACACAATACTGATGATGACTTTTTTGCCAAAGGTAGTCCTCTAAGCAGAATTTCACCAGGCATAATACAATATAACCATTTCTTGGTGTGTGTTATGATATTGTCAGACATGAAGAAAAATATTTTGTCAGAACAGAAATATTTGGTCAGCAACAAGAACTGGCTGTTTAAATGTCAGCCTTCAGAACAGATGTGGTTTCTGTTATTGTACTTTTGCCATCTGACACTAAAATCAGGTCCAATTTATTTAGATTATTATTTGTTCAATGCTAAAAAAAAAAAAAAGTCTTGCTCAGAAAATATGTTACCTTTTCAGAAGAACTTATATCCCAAAGGGAAATACACAGAATACAATCACACATCTCTTTCTCTTACACCATTCTATTTCTCTAGCACTAAATTTTCCTTGACAGTTTCTGACTCGTTATACAAGTTGTTTTACTCATTATGGTAGAATTAATCATGTTAAAAGCAAAAGAGACTTTGCACTTTTGTATTAGCACTGAATTGCTGGACTATCATAATATTTTGTTCTTCAATTGCGCAATGAAATAATATGCAAAGATTCTCTCAGCAGCACACACTGAACATTTCCACAGATTACAGCAATTGTTCTAGATTATCATCCCCCCACCCCTAAAGCAGAGAGTGAGAAGTCTCCATGTGCTTTCCCTGTGGACATAACATTTCTATCAAACAGACGGGTGGATTTCCTCAATCTTTCTAATAAGAATTAATGGAACTTAAAAAAGGATTTATTGACTGATGGCAGATGGCTGAAGGATTTTGCAGAGGTATGACTCATGTAAATTACAACAAAAGCAAATTCAACCTCTTGCTGTGGACAAAAGGTTAGTCCTGCATTAAATTAGGAGCATTCTGCTCAGATGTTAAAAGGAAGTAAACACTTTCTTTTTTACTTTGTCAGACATGACCACGCTAAGACATTAGTGGTTCCTTGATCATCATACATAATGCAGCCCTGCTTTGCATTCTTGGGAAGAAGCCCATAGAAACACTCATGATAAAATATGCTATGCTCAAACTTAAAATAGCTGCTGCCGGTCTATGTACTTTGAATTGTTTCCTGCAGTCCCAGCTCCTCACAAGCTATAGTCTCCTCCGTGTCTACTAATGGATTCCATTGTTTTGTGTTCCTCATGAACAAATGAAAGGTGAAAACAGCTAGAAGGAAACACACAAACAGCAGAGGTTTTTGTTGCAGTGTTACCCCATCTCCCACAGATGTGAGCTCATATTAATACACATCATACTGGAAGAGTTATTATTCGCAAGTCTAGGAAAAACTGACTTGCTATCTGTAGATAATGAAGAGCCATTACCTCCCTTTTTCACAGCTGAATGTGGATACCAGTAGATGAATAGAATTCTCTGCCAAAGGTACATATTGCTGCTCCTGAAGCTTCAATGCCATCAGCAACTGCAAAGCTATGGGAAACCACCCAGCAAACTACCTGTTGGCTAACACTGTCCATACAAATGGCACAGTACTGCAGCAAACTGTTCACCCACCCCTGTAAGCCTGTGGAGCTCTCAGTCCTACATTTTCCTTACTGCTGAAAGTTTTTTGATACTGCTTCCTTTGGGACAGGCATAATACAGGGAATTCTTTGCAGTCACATCATGCTCCTAAGAAATGCCAAAACACAGGTTGCTGAATGATCTTCTGTAGAAGACAAGTATCATACTAGTAGAGAATGTCCAGCCCAATATTTCAGCTCACAGTTCAGTGTGTCTTATTCCAGAAGATATGTGTTTGTGAACACTGGACCAAGGGAATATGAGATTTGTTTTCTATTTCCATGCCTCTGCAAAATCCAACAGTTCTGGACCTAAAAAACTAGGACTGAAAGTATAGAACACAGTTTGTTTTTTATGTTCTCATAATATTTTATTACTATATAGAAAATAGATTTGTTCTTTGATAAAAATTATATATGGAAAGAAAAGATTATCTCTACAAAGATAAAGAATATTTATACCCCCAAAATCAATTTAAATAGGTTCTATTAAATATCCTAATAATAACATCTTTTTTCTTCATCCACAAAGGTCTTGATAACCTAAAATAATATTAGGTTACAAGATCTGAAGCCTCAGAAATTAGACATTAAAAACAATCATTTGTTTATAGGTCCCATTTAATGTTTATATTTCTTGAGTTTAAAAAAAAAAGAAAAAAAAAGAGCCCTTCTGCTTTACATTGTTGTATTTAAAGAAACTAATCAGAGAATTAATCCCAGTTTCTGGTGAAACAGTAAACCAATTAAAAAATCTTTTGTAAAGACATAATAGTATTTAACCAATATCTGCATTTTAATATAACTTGTCTTTTAATATTTGTCTGACTTTATGATCCATTTCATTTTTAAAAGCACACTGGAAACGGGTTAAGATGATGGTGTTGGGGCACTGATTTGCTGCTTGCTTTTTTTTTTCTCCAGAACAATAATATAGATATCTGTGCAGTCTATGTGGAATGTGTTTTCTTACTAACAAAAAAACAAAACAAAACAAAGAAAACCACCCCATATGTGAACAGTTAAAATATAATTATAATTACTGGGGCTCTATCTAGATAGTAATATTAGATGCAATTCCAAAACATTAATGGATTTTCATGTTCTAAACTTTAGGTGAAGCTTTCCTTAATCAGCTTTACTCAAGAGAAATTGCAAAACTAATCTTAAAATAACCTCTACGAATTGTTACCTCATCATACAATATATTTCTGGTAAATTTGTACAATGAGCAAAGCTGTTCCCAAAAATATTCTTTGTACCTCAAATTATTAATGTACTTGTACGAAACATACATACGTTACCAATCCTATCCAAACCTGTTCAACAATTTAAGAAATAGTACTTGGATTTTATGATTTACTGGCAGATGACTACATTCTGATGAAGAGTGTGCAATTTAGAAAGTAGCCATCCCTAATTTCAAGTGTAATGTGTACTCGGAAACTGTTTTCTTCAGTAATGCAATACATCTCTACTTGAAGAACTTGAATGGCTATATGCACAAGTAAATTGAAGGACATGACCCAGCATGCATCCATGAAAAACAAGATTTATCCAGTTCAATCAATGATAATATTGCTGGTCTACTGAAAATAGTAGAAGTTTTCCTTGGTGTGTTCAGCCTACAAAGCCAACAGGAACTCAACAAACTCATGAAAAGGCAATTAAACTGACCAAAAATACAACCCTATTTTTACTTAACAGATTAAAGTATTTTAACACAAACATCCATACACACAGAGAGACATTTTAGCTTTGGCAGAAACCACAAGCTTCTACAAACTGAGCCAACCAAATGAAGAATCAGTTTACAGAATTACTTTCAATTCTTAAATAGGTCCATGGATAAAACTTGATTAGTGGAGTCAATAATTTGCCACATATGCTTACTGCTGGTACTTTTCAAAGCTGTTTTCCATGTCCTGTTCTTAACCCACAGTGAGAGCTACATTATTAGAAAATTATCTGTAGAATTGGTTTGTGAAAACTGTATTAGAAAATTTAAAATTGTGGTTCCCACTAACATGATAAGAAGATACATGTTCCTTATCTCAAGTCTAATTGAATTTCAACCCATTTAAAGGATAAATAATTTCACTCAAAAAATTTAGACTTTTCTGCTATCTTTCAATTACAGCTAAAACCAAGTCTATACCATTTATTTTGTGTTTACTATGGACTTCAACATTTTAAAAATGAAGAAAATGGGAAATGAAGCAGTTGAAATATTTAATGCTTAATTGGACTTAATGAACTTTAAATTAGTTTTTAAGCAAGTGTGTGTGTGATGAAAACCTGAATTCTGCTCAATGCTAAAAATACATTTTCATAGAGCATTCATCCTGAATACATCTAACTTATCTTTTGAAAGCTGTGTTAGCATCCTAATGATTTTTTACTATAATAATTGAAATAGATCTCTTATTTCACTTGACTGTTTCCATTTAAAAAAGGCAAGTCCTTCTGTAAATTACTGTTATAAAATATGACAACTAATTGTATTAAATTGTTCTTAGTCTAAACAAGACAAAACACATCTAGCTTTCTTCCGTAAAGTAGAATTTTCCTGAAAGTACCAAATGTAAGATGCAGTACCACTTTATTTTTTCAAGGGAGACCAAAAGTTATAAGTACAAGCTAATTCTGTTTAATTTATACATGAACAACTTTGGAAAAAAGTATGATTTGCAGATTCATTGATTTAAAGAAATTCAATAGAGTAAGTCCACATATTAATTATTTGGAACAGATTAGTTTACGAGCAAGTCATTGGTCATGAAGTTTGGAAAAAAAGGTGTATAGGACAATGACATGAGGGACAAAAAATATTTTTAAATATAAACCAGGAAAGTGTGATATGAGTTTTTTTAAACCATTCAGCCAAACTATCTATTTGATGCTAGCAAAACCAAGCATAAATTAGCTAAAGTTGCATATAACTCATAATTAATTGTTAATTAATTGTCAAAAAATTTCAATGCAAACAACTTTTCACTGAAGCTTAGATAGTAAGAACTACAGGGTGTAGTCACGTGTTATTTCAAGAAAGAAATACAACAGTATTTATGGGGAAAAGTAGTTTATCTTGCATTGAATCTTCAGCAAAAATGCTCAATAGATATTTCTACATACACAGCAATATCCTTTGAACTTTCTTCAGCACCTCCAAACCTCCTGAAAATTTATTTTCACTTTTTTTCCATTCTCATCTCATCTCTGTTATTTTGTATTCTCCCCATTACACTTACTAACATATTCCTCATCCTTTCAATCTTTATATTAGAATTACATATTAGAATTAAATAGGGTCCACAGTGCGTCTTAAAGAACACTTTGCATTGCATATGCAGATTCCTCATAAGTCAATCCCTTGGCTTGAAATTCAAGATGAGAGTAGATGGATTAGTTCAAAAATTCACATGGATGGAAAGGTTAATCTAGATTCTGGTACTTCAGCTGCTGAAGGAGATTCACATCATGTTAGGAAGAAAGGACACACTACCTTGATCATTTTTGTCTGTCTGTCTCTCACACTGGTGATTACAGTGGTTTGTTCCTGTACTGACACAAACTTTACTTGAAGATTCCTGACTCCTGACTGCTTGCCATGCTCCTATATTATCCCTACCTCTCTTTCAAATAACTAAGTGTAGGTCTAGGTGGGTCTCTGGAAGTTCAGCCTTTAATGATGCTCTATATAAAGTAAATAGGTGGTTTTGCAGTCCAGAAACACTACAAGTACTATACGCAGATTGCTTGGAATTTTCAGCCATATTAATTAAGGAAAGAATATTCAAGAAAAAATTTGCCATCTTCATAAAGATTAAGACTATTCAGTACACCAATTATCTGTACACCATCCTCAAATTCATTGACTGGATTATGTAATTAAATATTAAATGATAGTTGTAGTTACTTTGCTGGTATCCCAGACAATGAGTTTAAGTGCTTTAATGATTTTCTTCTTTATTTGGTAATGGAGACCCATAGAACTTCTGCACAGTATAGATGATCACTCTCCTTTTTAGGCTTTCTCCAGCAGTGATATGGTTTTATTTCAAGCATCACAGTAATCTTTGCAGTTCAGGAAAATGGGTTCTGAATAATTTACCATTTTTAATTTTCTTGGGTTTAATTTTGTTGTTTAAAAGATTTGATGGCATCAATGTTGATTCACATAAAATTCTCATTACTACAAAAATTGATGGGTTTAATCTATCTAGAGTACTGGCTAAACAAAAATAAGAACAGAAAAACATCTGTATTGATTCATACAGATCAGTGTGGCCAGCCTATAATTTTGTCTTGAGACAAACTGGCTGCCTGCCAACCCAAGAAGAGGATAAGAAGAGGGCAAACATGTATTTTCTTCTATCTCCCAGCCTACAGTCATTTTCAGATGTTTGTGTAACAACACTGCCTCCCTCTTCCCCTGGCCCCATCTATTCTGCAATGGGTTTTTCCAGTCAGAGGCTACACGGAAGCAGTTTCATACCTGCTGCCCAGCAAAGTCCCTCGAGTATAATTCCAGAGTTAAAATGCTGGAACTAAGAAGAACATGAGAAAAAGACTTAGTTAATGGCACTCTATGTATCTGCAGTGATGGATGCCAGACAAGGGACATCAAGAAGTAGCTTGATTTCTGACAGTTGCATGTTCTGAAGAAGTTGACATTTTAATCAGTTTCTATTAACTTTATAAAGTTAAATAACATAACTACAAAAAAAGGAGACAGACTTTGAATCAACAACTACAACAAAATCTTGACTCAATAATCACCCCCCGCCCCCCAAAAAATACCCCCCTTGGAGTATAAGCAAGCCACCAGCCAATTAATAACTCGCTATTCCACAGTCTGTAAGCTTAACTCAAGAGGGAAAAGACGGTATGGTTTATTGTACTAGGAAGTACACTGCAGAGAAGTAATTGTGCGAGAGCCTCAAAGAATACATGATTGCTACTGGAAAAAAAGGTGCATGTGAATGTCATTATGGCATAGCAGTAAGACACTTGTTTAACTAGCAGTCTTTTTGGTAACTTGATTGTATGTCTGATCACAGAATGTTTATTACCACTAAAGTCAGTACAATCCTAGCTCTCAGAGACCATTTTCAGCTGTAAGTATCTCAACTTAATACTTTGTCACCTGCTGAAAGGGATAAGAAATCAATCTCATCTGTACTTAGGACTGTAAAACTACAAAATGGTACCAGTGAATCATGGGTTGTCACCTGCTGACATTTTATTAAAGAAAAAGAAAAGAAAACAAACAAACAAAAACAAACAGGTATGCTTGCACTGTTAGAAACTAATGTCAATGTCACTGTGGACCTGTAGAGAGATTAAAGAGCAACAGATAAAGCAACAGAAAAAAAACTAGATGCGATTTTTGGTTTAGGAACTACCATTTCTTTCTGAAAATCATTTATTTGAGAGAGCTGCATGTTGTAAACATATAGGAAGCATCTTTCCAGAGATGAAAACCATTTTGTTCTGAAGTCCAAGAAAATATTTTTGTTTTGCTTTATGTCATTAAGTCCAGATGTACTGCACCATCATGAAGGCTCAGCAAAATTTATGAATTATACCCTGACAATAGCAGTACTGGTAATTCAGCTAGATCTGCATATGCCTTTGACATATGCAGAGACCAACTCAATATTCCCAATATTCTCAATATTCAATTTAGTTAGATTTTTATGAAGTACTTTATATGCTGTATTGGGCTACTTTAAATGCCTATAATGAGTGTCTTCAAAGGCTTTAGCATGAAATAAAACAACTGAAACTCTGCAGGATCAGCAATAGGAAAAAGGACACAAACTCCACAACTTTCTTTTACTTACAATCCAGAAAAGTTAAAGGAATACTACGTCTAAGCTTATAGGAAGAAAAAAAAACCATTTGCTTACAACATGCAAATTACTCTGGTATCTGAATGGCTTTTTAATTATACTATGAGGCCTCTCTGCTCAACAGTGCTGACGGTATTTGTGTCCTCCTCTTTTGCATTTTTCTCTTACAACAGAAGTGAACTGAATAGCTTTGGGCTGACAGTCTGTGCTCAGGGGTCCTAAAGTGCCTGGTAGTTTCATTGTTCCAGAGGAATGCAGTTCTTATAGGAGGTCACAGCCATAGACTAAAAGAGATGGTCTTGCATAGCTTAGACTACTCCTATGAATGGCTTTGATGGTTAAAACCTAGACCTTGAGTTTCAATTGATATTCAAAATGTGAGCTGGTGTAGCAAGCACAGTACAACAGAGGAGAGGCAGCAGTGCTGACTTTTGTCATTAACCAGGCTGCTCAATTCTAAACAAGTTGAAACATTTCTCAGAGTTGAGACTTTTATCTCCATGTACAGTTATCAATAATTGAATTTAAACCATTGAACATGAACTTTGCAGCCTTATGTTACAAGATGTCTCATCTTTCAGGTGGGTTCCCCCCCCTTTTTTTTATTTTTAAGCAGATATAACTACATGGTTAGTAGTGTCACTGAGGATTCCAGAAGTGCCCTGATGTCCTAGTAACTCAAGGACAGGAAATGTTTGATGAATAGAGACGTTAGAGAAATAGATAGCTCTACTAAACTGTTTTTTTTAATCTCCCCTGGAGCTTTGACCTTTGTTTCATTGTCCAGCTTCGATTTCCTGCTTGTCCTCCAAGAGCCAAGATCTTCTAGCTGCTGAGATTGCAGTTGTAAGGGACATATGGATCCAACTATATTCAGTATATTGATATCATTTAGGTTACATGAGTGAAAAAAAGTGGCATTACCAGGACATTTTGAACATTCAAGATGAGGATTTGTTAGTCAAAGTAGCAAACAGCAATTCACAGAACTATAAATAATAAAAGAAGCAAGACCCTTAAAAAGTCAGAGCAGTACTTTTTGTCTATTATTCTAACTGCATGTTAGGTACATCTGTTCATGGCAGCAAGGGAACACATTCCTAGAGAATAAAATGTGAGAAATTCAAATGAGAAACATCTTATGAAGAACACAGAAAGGTAACTTCCTTTTTTTTTTCCATTTTTTTCTTTGTTTTGAGATGGTAGGTAACAGTATTAATAAAAAAACTATTATACAATACAGTTACAAGTTCCCAGCAATAAATCTCACACCTGCCAAAGCAGCAAACTACTGTAATAGCAGGAAGACCTAACAGCAGGACTGTTACAGTAAGAATCACCTTGTTATTATATAGATAACATAGGTGCTTCCTAAATGGCAAAGTAAATGAACATAATGGTTATTGCCCTGTACTCACATTTTGCCACCTGCATATGCATGGCAATATACTGAGTAATCAAATCATAAAGCCAAAAAAATTCCTGATTTCTATCTCTCCACCTTCCTTTGAACACCTATATGGAATGTGTTTATATGCAGCTAAACAATACACCAAAGTTTTGCAGAGAAGCCAACCAACCAACCAGTCGATGCTATTAGTTGTAATAAGATAAGGACATAATCAGCAATGCACCTTTATATCTTGGCAAGACAGAATAAAAACTCTGGAGTACGCGCTACTTGCTTGTATATATTTATTAGTTTTATAACTGTAATTATGTAGCAATGCTAGAGATCTCAGTTAAGCAATTACTAAAAGTTTACACAGCTGGGACTCTTTAAGACTAGAGGTAGACAAAGATCTTTCAAATATAATTTAATCTTCAAAACCCTCAAATAACATTCTAGGGCTACAGCTGTTGACTTCTACACCTATCAGTATTTTAAAGCCAGTTAACATTACTTAAGAAAAAAAAAAGAAAAAGATTTCTAGCTGCCATGGGGTAGCTAAGGCTTCTATATGAAGGACTGCATACCCGTTTGTTGAGGGGAGAGAAGTACGGGCTGCCATTCCCACAGCAAAATAAGATTTAAGACTAGGATTTCAGTTAAGAAGAAATAAAGGAAATACACAATCCTCTTTCCAAGATATCTGCTTCTTTCTAAGACTGGATCCTATATGTAGTTGAGGCTGCATCTTCAGAGTGCCATAAATCTCATTCTTAAAAGAACATTTCCATTTTATTCCATGATATCTCAGCATTTTGTAAATAGTTGTTTGCATTTTATGTGAACCAATATGATTCAAAGCTATATTGCATCATTGCTCCTAAAGAATGGTGGAGTTGCAATGACTCAGTCGTAATGCTGAATTACTAGAGCAAATAGTTGAACCACATTGTTGCTTAATGGGACAAACAAGTCTGTTATTAAAACTACTTAGAGTAGTTAAAGTGTACTGGAAAAGCACTGTTTTGTATATCAATATATGAACCTTCCATAGCTCTTTAATTAGTAAGATTTAATCTCAAAAAAAACCCCTTTAGAATGCAAGTATGGTTTTTTTAAACTCAGGAATAAATCTGGTATGATTTTTTTAAAAATTGATTTTAGTCTTTACATGACTTTAAAGTTTTCTAAATATATTGAATAGTCCCTAAATCATAAAGTTACAGCAGCCATACAGATGGAGCAGCCATTTCACTTTACCAAGCTTAAGAAAAGAGATACAAGTGCACTTTATTACATTAGGAGGGAGGATCTAAGAGTGTTCACACCAGAGAAATTCAAATGTGGCTGCTCCTTGTAATTGGTGTCGGGACTTCCATAAGTCTAAGACAATCAGAATGGACATTAAGTATTTGTTCTACATTAATTCCATGAATGCTGACACCACGCCTAAGGAAGTGAAATGGCTATATATCAACTGTCTGCTACCCTCCACAAACAATTTTAAACAAAGCTTTGCTGGAATAAAATTATTACCAAAATACAGTGTTATGCACAGTAGAAATATTAGGGTCCCGCTTATTTTGCAAACCTCAGTATTTGCAGTAGTCGGTAAAGAATAATTTTATCCACATTAGAAAATACTTAATAGGCATTCCAGTCCTAACTGTGGGTGGGACTTGCTGGGCATATAACAATTACATATACATATATGCATTACTATTTCCTTAATGCCTATAGTAGATTATAATAAAATTGAGATTAGCAAAATACTGGAGACAGTACAGTTAGAGGTAATTAGCCCAGCTGGAAATGCATTCTGAGGAGCCTTTGATGAGAGGTGACATGAGAGATATGAATATGTGTTTCCAAACAGAGTACAGTGCAAACAAGAAAACAACAGAAGTAGTTGGTTGCATGTTTTATAACTGAGTTCAAGCACTGTTCGTAAAATGTGCATATAACATTATTGCTTAAATTAGTTTTGTCCAGCTAATTACACATGTATATTGTTCCATGCTAAAAGAAATATATTCTTTTATAAATTCTCTTAAAATTCCTCTACTCAGAATTATTTCCTTTTAAAACATTAGAAAGAGACTGAGAACAGAATGAAGAAAAATTTATAGGGAGGTTTTAAAACTGTTTTTACCCATGCTTTGGCTGAATATATAATGATGATATCCCCATGATTGAGAAAAGGAAGAATTCCAATGTTTTTAATTCTGCAGAAAATAAATAAAGGTGGGGAGAGGTCTTTGTTGTCAGTCCATGCCAATTTTTACTTAACTCTTTAGTGTATAACAACCTACCACCAAATCTTTTCTGTAAAGCAAAGCATGTGTTGGCTGAAAATAATAATAAGCTTTATTTTGATTAATTTTAAACTGTATCATTCTTTACCTCAGATGGTCTAAGCACAAGGTGCTTGCTTTTAATGACTCAAGGTCCTGTCCTTTATAATGGCTCTGTGTCATTATGAACTGCTGGCAGGTTTTCCTTCTCTTTTTTCCTTTTTTCTCCCAACTTTTCCAAAAAGTAGCTAAAATCTAAACCTTTAATATAATTCAACGCTAAGCAAAACATGAGTCCATATAGCATGTACTTTCTAATATATTACATAATATTATATTGATTTTATTAAGGTAATTCATATGTGGAAGTTTAATCTTATACCTTTTTGTGTGCATTTAATTATTAAGTTGTCATTGAGATATATATTATATATGTGTGGGTTTGGGGGGTTTTTTTGATATTTAAAAAATTTATTAAAAATCTTATTGAAAAGATCTATGTCTGTGTTGGAATATGTAAGCCACTTGAAAGCAAGATTATTATTAGGAAAATTTTTTTTACTGAGAGGGTTGTCAGAGATTGGAATAGGCTGCCCAGGGAAGTGGTTGAGTCACCATCCCTGGAGGTATTCAAAAAGCAAGTAGACGGGGTACTTCAGGGCATGGTTTAGTGGGCATGGTTGATGGTTGGACTCTATGATCTTGAAGGTCTTTTCCAGCCTAAATGATTCTATGATTATGTGATTATTAAGCAGAGTGTCGTTGACTTTTCACAAGCAAGTAATACTGATTAGAAACTGATTTTAGTACTCTCGGTGTTATAGGGGAAAACATTCAAACCTGAAGATAGCTTTGAAGTACAAATGGGATGGGGTCATAGACTGACATTGCATATTCAATGTGCTATTACTTAATTTACAGAAAGAATTTAAGCTTACACTTCTAAGGGGTACTCCCATAAAATTGGAAAGACTTTTTAACATTAAATGTAATTGTAATGGGGAACTGGTAGTGTCTCCAAGATAAACAACCACTTTATCTTTTATCTCCATATTCTCTCTTAGTTAAGACAGTGCGCACATCCACATCCAGACATGTAACAGTTCCTATAAGGCTTTGAAAGAATACACAACAGCTGTTGATCTAAAATTATACATAGTTCTTAAATTTTATTTTCTGCACATATATGTTGTAGAGTGTTCTCTTTTCAATTCCTCAAGAAGTAATACCATCAGGATCAGCATTGCAAATCCTGCAAACAAACCAAAATAAAAATGGATTCTCAAAATCTCAGGAACAAATGTGGCCTCTGAATAAACTAAACTTTAAATTTGTTATCTCTTTAAGCTAGCATAGTGGTTCACTAAACATAGTTGGCATATAAAAGCCTTACTGCAGTCAATGTCCCTGTGCATTAGCAGGTGTGCCGTAAGAACATCGTTTTGAATTTCATCAGCTCTGATCATTAACTTACCATGCAGTGAAAGGATATTTCAGACTGACTGTAGTGCCAAGACATATTGTAAAGGCTTAGGAAGAAGTACTCAGGAGTACCAACAACAGATTTTGTTTACAATGAGGGACTGAGGAAAAAAATCATTAAGACACTACAGTGTTTTGAAAGACAGATGGCAGAATGCTGACTTAAATTCATCCATACAACTAAAATCATATAGTACATGGAGAAAAAAAGGGCACTTTGAAAACTTGAATATACTTTCTTTTGCTGGTACAAACATATACATGCCTTTTTTTTTTTTAATTGTAGTGTATTTACATCATTAAAAGCATAAAGAGTTGGCCTACAACTTGGAGATCAGTCATAATTTACTAAGAAGAACCTGCTTCTGTTTTGGTTTTGTTTTTTTTTAACTGAAATTTTTCTCTATCTAAATTTATACTAGGCCAACAGAAAACTGTCATATTACATTTCAGGATGTGCATGAAGCAATGGAAATTACACGACATGCACCTTGCATACATCCTTGTCGGAAGATGCAAGAAGTGGAATGACATACTTCATTAGCGTTTTTCTTTCACAGCAAGTATGTCTGCTGTTGTACTTATATATCTGCTGCTAGAGAAAGCAGTGTTCAAGAAAAGTGCCAAGTACTGGAGCAGAATACAGTGATGTTTCCCTAAATCCTGACAGAGTTCAATTTACAGTGCTGAACAGGCCTCCAAAAAAAACTGCTTCCTGCATAGGTAAGACTTCTGTAATGTTCTTTTTAAATTACTTTTTGCTTGGAGAAGAACTGTTAGTCGTGCTTTCCACCTGAGATCATCAGGTATCCCATTATAGATTAAGGATATGCAATATAGTGAAGTAAAACTCTGACTCTGGATTTTAGTATATACTCAAGTTTCACACTCATAACCTTATTCCAGAATGTGACATCTAAAGCTTAAAGTAAAACATACCAAAAGTAAATTATTGGGGGAGGCTGGGGAAATCTAGCCTGTCTAGATGACAGTATATTCTTTGACTCCAGGTCCTCAAATAGCAACATCCCTGAAGAATCTTGCACCACTCTAGTCATAGCTATATAATTGTACAGTCACATCCACCAAAGTAACTCCTCAACGACTTAGGAAAAAAACATCTCTTTGATCATCAATTTATGTCTTTCAGTTTTACTCAGCACCAGTTTGAACAAAGGTATAGAATGAAGTCATATGTTACCTGCATATTTCAACAAGTAACTCTTGCCATTCCAGCTACTGGTTGTATACACAGGTTGAAAAAGAATTACAAATCTTGGACTAAATTTGTCTTATAACACACTGTTTGCATTGAGCAATGAATTTTAAACATTTGGATGAGCAATAGGTTGTGGAAGCGATTTAAAATGGATGGCTTTTGTGGATTCAGATGGACAAAGACGCACAGTCTTTTTGGATTAGGTTAATAATACTAACAACTGTTATGGCTAAGTTCTGACATGGTTTATATATCTTTTAAAACAGATCAAGCAATTTGTCTTGAATAGGCAATGAACTCAGATACTGGGTTAGCTTCAGTGGAAACGAAGGGAGAAAGTTCACAGATTCATCACAGAGCCTTGATAGAGATGTTTTCAGTTACTCAACAAATAATCAGATCTCACAAGTACTGGACTGCAAATCATATTTGATGGCTACTCATGTGGCCTGTGGTTATGCTCCTCGTCCATACAGACTCATTCTGCTAAGCCTGTAATCTCGCCCATTCGCAGTGCTGGGATGTATAAAAAAGGGCCCGCTGGGTCAAAGAGTGCTGGAGATGCTGCAGTGCCGTACTGCAGTGTCATCTCTCTCGCACTCATCACCCCATTTTGACACCACCAGTGACAACCCTCATACACAATCTGCTCATCAGCTGCAGTGCACAGTGCCATGGAGCGGCAAAAAGGCCACCGTCATGTGCAGCAGCTGCATGCTTACTGCTTAGCGGTGCCCTGTATTCAAAGCAGCCTTGATAATAGGCTCACTCCCAACATCAGCTTAATGCCACAGTTCCTTCTTACTCCCATAAGGTCAGGCATGGCATCTCACAACGGGAGACAAGGTACTCCTCAAGTCTAAAAGGCCAGTTTGATTCAGCTAGCACTGCAAGAAAAGCTTTTGGTACAGTTTTACATATTTTTGTGACATTTCACTGTTTTATTTTAGCAACAGAAACTATAGGATCTTCAGGAGAAGCCTTCATGCAGTATTAAAAACATGTGCTTAGGATTTACTTTGCACAGCATTTCCTAGCAAAGTAAACTACATAAATCTAATTTAACAGCATTTCTTCTGGTTCAGTGTATTCTTTAAGCAAGCTTTCTTCCAGAGTTTACCAAAGCCATGCATTAAAACCAGGAAAATAAATTATGAGGCTTTGTGACCTCCTCATCTGGCTATGGCAATACGTGGCATTGAGGCAGAGTTATATACATATCTAGGGAACATACCATTTTCCACTGAAAATTATTCTCCTATGTCTGTTATAAAACACAAGAAGCAGGCAGTTATCATAACATATAGCAGAGGGTTGGTTTTTTTTTAAATGTTAATTCAAGAAAGGAAGGTTCTTTATCACATATTTTAAGAACTGGCCTCAATAGTGAAGTAAAGGCTATAAGAGTGGGTAATAGCATGGGTAAAGCATACATAGAATGAGGTGAAGAGGATGATGACCTATATGACCCCATTCACAAGAAAAATAGAAAATTTTTCAATAGTGACCTATTTCCCACAAAGGCACGAGTACTTAAATGATAATGAAAAATACCAGCTTTGAAACTAGACAAAGAAAGGAAATCTGACGTAGTCACAAACTTGTATTTGTGATAAAACCACAATCAAAGCTTATGATTTTATAAACAACTTAGGATTCTAAAATTTTTTTGCACATTTTTATTCTTGCACTTTTTCTAAAGTAGCTGCTATTGGTCCTTTCAAAATGGGAAAAATAAAAGTTACATGATGCGAGTTATTGTAATATCAAATAATAAAGCAATAACTGAAAGTATTTTTTAAAAGGAACCCTCCACTCTTAGAAGACAATATCTAGGAATAATGCTTTGAGCTTCAGTTTGATGCAGCAAAAGAATGATCAAGAGTGATTTTTATTGTAAAAATAGGTTATAAGCTGTCAGCAGAAGATAATTCACAATAATAGAAGAATTAAAGAAAGCAATGTACTAAGCCTCTGCCTACAGTGTTATAGTCCCTAAGAGATGAAAGAACAGATTTTATTCTGTCCTCTCCCCCCAACCCCACCCCCCCCCCCGAATGTTTCACTGGCTAAGAAAAGCTCAAATTCAATGCAAGTTTCTTTTGATTTCTTTTTAGAAAACACATTTAGGCAGGGTAAATGAATACTACTAACTGTAATGCTCTTCCTCACTGAGGACACGTTTTTCCACAGCCCCAGCCTCCTGAAAAAATCTTTATACATCACCCTTCATTAGTAGATTGTATGAACTTCACAGAGGAAACAAGGTATCATTTTCCCTCAATTTACAGTGAGGAAAACCATACATAAACCCCAATACAGATATCAAGGGAGATTCTCAAGGCTGGAACCACCTAAGAATTTTCAAACAAGGTTCCGATGCTGACGACTAACTCCCATAACCCTAAAGGCTTGCAAAATCTCAACTTGCTTTGTTTAAACTTCCATGGAGACCAGTGGAAGAGTCCCTACCTTTCTCAGGAGCTTCTGGGACTATGGCTTTCCAGAAACTATTAATTTCCAGTTTTACCCCAGCTCTATCTAGAAACATGGTAACAAAGGCAGAAATAAAGGCCAGGTCTCAGAAGAGTAAGAATGATGATCTACCCACTAGCAAGCCCTATAAGACAGAATGCATTGATTTCCAGACACTGATTTAGCCAGCACCATCTCTGACAAAACAAATGAGACTTTTTGGTGTTTCCATTTTGTAATCTCAAACCAGAGTTCCCAGCACTTTTTTAAGACAAAAATTTTCAAGCAAAAATCTTGAAGAGCAGATCACTGAGATCAAAATCACACCACGAGCAATGCAACACATCAAGGTAAAATCTAGTAGAATCTTGGCTGAGGACTTATCTTTCCATTTGATACTCCAATGGCACTTAAATCTAATCAGAAGTATTTACTGAAAGTTGAGCTTTTATGTTGCTAACGTACCTATTTTTTAATAATTTCTAAAGTCAAATACCAAAAATATGAATGCATTACTATGGGGGGAAAAGTAAAAGAGAAGAGCTTATTTCCATAGACCTTTTTTTTATGCCTCATTTCTGTAACCAAATGGACTCCATTTTCACTGAAAGTATCCTATTTGATTTACAGAGTATTAATAGTCACATTTCATTTCTGAAATACAATGTAATTAGTAATTATGCTTAGAGATGGATAATGTACTCGCATCACTCACGCTTTTACAAGGTCTGGAAATGATTATTGCACTACTGAAAAAACAGGTTTGAAATGTGCTACAAGTTTAACAAAGAGAGAGTAACTCACAGAAGGTCAAGATCTTTTAGAAAGTTTTCGAACTCCTGGCTTAATATTGGCTTATTATGTCAATTCTCTCCACCAGGTTTCAGAAAAATCACTTAGAGAAAGCTTTATGAATTTTCAGGAAGACATTTCTGAGCATATTAGATCCTTACATTCTCTCCAGTTCCTCCACTGTTCAGAAATTGAGTAGTGTCTCTCATATCCAGTTTTACATAGCTATGCTATTGATTGTCCCCTACCAATTTTCCAGCACCCTGTACAGAAGCACTTTGCATCATCTTCTTAAAGTTGTGTGTGTTTGGGTTTTTTAAAGTAATATTTCAAAGTAACTATGGCACAAAGAGGTACAACAAAGAGCTAGAAAGGGGTAAGGATGCAGTTTCATGAGCTACTTATGTCAACCTAAATCCAAACTGCTGGGGAAAAAAAAAAAAAAGTGATAATCCCCCTGTTCTTCCCACCTCAGTCAATGTGTTTCCTCCTCCTCCTCCTCACTTGTCAGCCCTAGATTTCTAATGCCCTGCAGACAAATTAGAAAACCAATCTATATTTAAATATTTGAACTGTTCAGTCTTGAATTAAATTTTATTTTAGTTTATAAAGTGTCCATCACTGTTGGCCTGTCTTGGCTAGAATTTCCCACAGGTTCCTGCAACCTATACTTGATTACTGCTGATGAGCATGTAAGCATTTATTATAAAAACAATCTCTTATCTAGCTCAGAAATTTGCATAAGAGATCTTTCTAGGTTTGATAAGGTTCCCAGTTTGCAGGGCATTAATACCAGGACAACAGCTCCTTGGGACTAGATCCAGATGTCTTTAGCTTTTCTTGGTCAGGGTCTGTAAACCCCAGAGTTTACAAAGATTGAGAGGTTCACTGGTGAGACTCAGTGCTCAGGTGAGGCACTGGCCTTAGCCATTTCAGTTGCTCCAAAACCAAAATCAACCAATCAAAAAAAACCCAAACCCAAACCCAAACCAAAACCCACCACATAAGAAAAACCCAACAACCAACAAAGAGAAGGAATAGAAAAGCAGCAAATTATCTCCTTTGCCTTTTTCAGCTGTTTATCCTTTCATTTGCCAATTTTCCTTTCTCTATTCCCCAAAAGTCTTAAACTGGTATTCCAGGAGAGAATATTTTCCTTTATGCATAGTTATCATAGAGTTAGCTGTCAAATCTGAATGTTTTCTTCTTCTTGTACTTGAGCTTCTGGTATGCAAACAGAGTGATGCTTGTTAAGGGCTTTGTTCCATGGCTCCACAGTTTGAGCACTTCTGATATGGGAGCTGAACGCAATTAACCAGGCATCGTAAGTTATTCATAAACTGATTTCTCAGAGTAAGCACACATAAATTGCTATCATTTATTGTAATGTCAAATTTGCAATGGGGACTTATATACTTTGGGGTACTGCTCCCATAAGAGAAAATCTGTGCAGGTCCACTGACTTTAGTGAAGCTACATTGTTTATATTGTTAAGGGATGTGATCTACTGTAATTTGAGACTCAAACACAGATACAATAAAATTTAATGTAGCTTGGGAGGATCTATTCTAGAAACAGCTTGCAAGCATCAGATAATTACTCTCTTCAGATAGTTACAAGGGTGGATTAATTTTACATCTTGCTCATTTCCATGTAGTATATGATGCAGATGAATCAATGCTACAAGAGATAAAAAATGCAGGAATGTTTATCAAAATGTGTAAACATGTTTACAGTCCTTTGCTGCACGTTCATTCCACCTCATTTTTACTTAATTACAGATATTCTTGAGTAGCAATGAAGAAAGCTTCTGGAAGAATTACAAAACATGGCAAAAAGTCTAGTTCTTCTGTAGGGACTCACTCTCTAAAGGTCAATGCTGATCTCATGAGGGTATCTCTCCTTTTTTTTTTTTTTTTTTCTCAGTTATATAAATAGGTTTATTTTTAAAAGATCTTTGAGAGTGTCATAACTTTGAGTGGTCAGAAAACCTAAAAAATCTGTCAGACATATTCCACTGTAAGAGGAGATGCAAATTAAAATTACCTTTAGTTTCTAGAACCCTGGGTTATAGTTTTAATCTATAAAAACTATACTATGAAATATCTGCCTTGTTGGTTAGAAGGAGCCAACGGTAAAAACATTTGGTATTCTTCAGTTTCCACCCTTCTGCAAATGTTTCTAGTTTTGGTCATGTCCTTTTTGTTTTTAGAATACACACAAGGAGATCAGCCAGCTCCTTCTACAGGACTGAAGCAATTCTTTATGGCTCTAAGCTCTTCTCCTTTGTGAAGGGCTTCTCACTCAGTCCTAAGAGACATTGTAAAGTAATGGGAGAGCTTTAGACGAGAGTCGTTTCCCCTTCTACTAATTCTATTAAATAAGTGCAGTACTTTGAAAATGGAAATTGCTATATAAGAGCTAAATACTATTGCCATTACTTCATTGCCAAAGGACAGGTGCTATTAAGATCTTTCTCTGTACAATTATTAATTTAGCATTTTCCATTACATGCCCTGCTTTATACTATTCTAACCATGCCAAAATTTAACCATTTGGACTGCAATATTGTTTGTCATTTTTCTCCTTTTAAAAACTGAACAATGACAACTAGATGTCTCATATAATAATATATGCAAAATCCACTGTATTTAAAGGTTACAGCTTTCCTATAATTTCTGGAGCGTTTATTTCCCACAAATACAAAGAATGTCTCCAGCACACTCACTTAAAACCTGACTGGGAATGGAGTATTTCTTCGGCAACTATAAAGATAAATGTTCCTTTCAATAATTCCTCCAGCATCACATGATATTTAAATCCAGAAAAATTAATATATTCAACATAAGTTTTTATTGACTCTGGTGGCTAAATAACAAGAAGATTCCCACTTCAACAAGCATACATCACATCCAGGGAGACTGTAGACCACAAAGGGATTACTCCCCCACACCCCCAACTGCTTTTGCTAAAAGCTGAAGGACATTACAGGAAGAGACCTAAAGACTGAAAACAAGTTGCAATTCTATTGCAGCTGTCATCTCAGTGCTTTTCTTATCCAGGCATAAGAAAGGAGAAAGCATCCTACTGGGCAGAGAAAAGGGTAAGGAACTATAATGGAAATAAGTGGACAGTGACAGCTTTGATCAGCAGAGGATTTAAAAGAGGAATAGACTGGAATAGTTGCACCCAGGTAAGGTGGGGAAGGAGCTACCAAATGAGAAAGGACTAATTGTATGATAGAGGATGGGTCAGAAAGAGCTAAAAGTACAAAAGTCATTGGAGTCTATAATCAAACACAGACCTTGAGTTGCTATTTTTTCCATTGACATTCCAGGAAACAACCAACAAACTTATGGACAAGCATGTACTTCATTCTTCTAAGTGAGAGCCTGCCAGGGGGTATATTGCACTGTTACTGTCACTCTGTTTGAGCATGCAGCAGAAATGCCCTTTGTGCACCTGAGAACTCCAGCCCAGCTAGGTAGGAGCAACCCAGTAGCACATATTAACTTGTTCTGGTTTATTTATTAGAAAGAATTAAAGTGTTCAAAATATTAAAGGAGTACAAAAACTATAATGGATACCATAAAGTTGAGACAAGTGTAAGCTAATGTTTAGTTCAAACTTAATTTGACTTGGTTGAACACAGCCAGTCAAATATAGTATTAAAAGAACAAGTGCTACTCTGTGTCATTAAGTCCACAATACAGACAGAGCTCAGGAAAAAAGTGTTCAGGCTCAAATAAATGTTTATCACCTCTGCCCCGCTATAATACATTAAACAGTTTTACATGTTCAGATAAAAATCAAAACATTGTACTTGAAAGGCATCTTATAGGATATGTTCCTTTCCTGAGCTGGCTTTTCACTTTAATATTGCCTGCTTTTCCACCTATCCTCATGAAAGGCTGAAGAATTAGCACTGAGAGGGAACAAGGAGGGAGAGAAGAGAGCTCATTATTCTCGCAGGAGCCCGAAAATGTCCAAGTAGAAATTTGTACACTAGATTACCCACTTACCTGTAACTAAAGATCTTATCTTGAAAAGTCTTACTCACTTATGCACCTTCAATGATGAGAAATTAAACAATATCCTGAATAAAGGACTACTTTGGGCCCTGAAAACTATATTCTGCATATTATGAGAAAGGAGAGGGAGAATTTTGATGTTTTCTTTTTCTAGAACTAATATAAGGATATGCTTGTTCACATTACAGAATTGGGCCTATAAAGTATGTTGGGTCATTTGTCCCCCAAAAAACAGCCTAGTAGCCTGCATTAATAATATGAGAAACTAATGTTAGAAAGCAATATAAAAAGTTAATTTAAAAATGTGTGTGTGTGGTAGGGTGCCAATCTACAGGGAAGAAAACAGTCAATCAATTTAGTCATACGATTTCTGATTGAATTTCATAGTTATTCAGAAGACCATGGGTAAAAGGAAAACAAAACCATCTAATGAATGAAAACTATTCCTATTTTAGTGAGCAATTTAACACACTCACAAAATTAATTCATACTTATTTGAATTCATAAGGGAAGAAAATGCTAATAATCTACATTCAAAAGAGTTTTAAGACATGATGTGTATTGAACAGTGAAAGGTCCCTTCTAGGATGACATATAGATCTTTATTTGGCCTAGTACTCAACATTTTCAGTAATGACCTAGAAGATTCAATAATTAATAAGCTGAAGGAATACACAAATCACACCAGAGATAAAGCAATACCAATGAGACAAAGATTTTCAAAACATAATCTGAAAATAATGAAATTGGATTAGACTGGGAAAAATAATTTGGAACAGTTGTTGAATAAAAAGATAATATTTTCAGTGCAACATCAAATCAGGGGAGTTAAGAGAGAAAACAATATATATTATTGGTGTGAATTGGTAGCAAGAAGGCCTTTGTAGCATTAGGCTGTGTATACCAAAGCTACATATGACAGTGTTTGGGTACTTGGTACACTGCACTTCCACAGCTGCTTCTAGAACAGTGTGTTCAGTTCTGGGCATATGAACAGAAAAGTATTACCAAATTAGAACAGACTTGAAGAACAGTGAAGGAATTAAATGCCTGAGGGAGTTTTATGTTACAAGATTTAGGTGAACTAAATATGAACTGCTCTCCTCGGCAAGGACCTAAAAACCAAACAATTCAAATATATTTATAAGCTCAAATAATATGGTTGGAGAGGATTTAATTGTCACAGAACACATAAATATGATATTAAAATTTTAAAAAAGAAATATTTAATGATCTGGGAAAATATTGTAAGACTAGAATAAAAATACTTAGTGCAATTTTCTCTTGGCGACACTGAGAAAAGCTTCTCTGGCAAATTTAAAACTAAGATAGTCCAGAAATTTACAGACTAAGAGAAGCAAAGAAGAGGCACCCAGGGCAGGGACAAGATTAGGATATAGCGTGAAACAGCAAAGGTTTAATGTCTGGGAAAAGGAAACCAGTGCAAAAGCAGAGAGAGCCCATGAATGCCAGAAACTCCTGAACAAAATCAACATTTCTCAGCACTTCATTTGATACCTCAGGACTTCTGCTGATTAGTAGTTTCCATCTGTAGCACCTAGTTCTATAAACTGTTTTTCAATACTGGATGTATATTTGCAGGCTATTCTGAACAGAAAGCCTGCTATCAGTTATAGCAAATATTTATTGTAAGTGCAAATGAGAACCTGAACTAGGCAAGGTAAACCAAATAAAAAAATGAAGTCTAAAATTCTTAAAAACTGAGTCTACTTTACTCTGAAACTAGTTAGCTCATCCAGACTCAAATGAACAACAGATGCAAAAGACTAACTTCAGAGAAAGCTGACTTAAACAAGAGCTTGCCATGGGAAAAAAAACCCTAAACCAAACAACCAAAAAACCACAACCATCTCCCCCCCCAAAAAAAACTCTACTGCAGGATAAAATAAGCAAAAAAGTCATTCTAATATACTTCAAAGACCTCTCAGGCATGAAAGATGGGAATTTTAAAAAGGTTAATTTCAGCTTTCAGGTATGCCTGACAAAATTCAGATTACGATAAGAAATCGCTTTAATTATGGCAAGCCAGTTTACCATATCCCTAAAGTTTTTAGCTTTAACAGTCATAGATAAGGAATTTTGAGTGATTCTATCATAACCACCACGTTCATATCAAAGCACCATTTGGGATCAAATTTTGCCCTTAGTTACACCATTTCAAATCAGTATTAAATTCTAAATTAACTTAAATTCTGTTTACTAAAGTCTTCGGATTCACAAAGCAATCAGATATGGAGTGCAGCTTTAATGACTAGAACAGTGGGGAATATTTCTTACAGTTCAGACATTCACAGGACAAAATGAAAAACCTGAAACCTTCTTTAGACAAATTATTCCTTCTCAGATACCACATCCCCGGGAAGATTCTTTAGCTATGAGACTAGAGAGTATTACAAAGAAATCTACCTTTTAATCTCTTCAGATCAACTTCATTAGCTTAAAACAGTAACTCGAGTGAGGACTAGGACTTGATCCTTCTACATTAGTGCTCCAACTAACAAGCTAGAGAATACTTCCCACCCATTAGCTGGCACAATGACTTTTTAAGATTCTTCCAACCAGAATAGGCCAACCCTCAAAGGTTAATTACAAGCACTGTTGTTGTGAGGTGCAATTCTTAAGTTACAGTCTCTACTCCAAATGAAGCAGAAGGGGCATTCGATTCTTGTTTCCCCTAACACTGCCTGATGAATGCAAGAGACTGCCTGATAAATGCAAAAGGGACACCAACACCTCCATTTCAGTGAGCTTTACAAGTGCTTCAACAGAGCTCTGAGTACACCTAGCAAAATGAGTCCCTACAGGTGAAATACACAGAAAACCACTGAAATTCTGACTCCATCTCTGCCAGACAGATTTCAAGCAGTCTGATTCAGGACATCTGTGACAGTCAAATACCTTGGCAGCAACAAGCTCTTGGGTCTTTATCTAAAGAAACGCACATAGTTATTTTTTCAATTAAAATGTTAAACTATGATGCCAGAAGGACAGTAAAACACAACAACAACAACAACAACAACAACAAAAGAATTAATCCAGCCCTTACTCTGCAAGGGATTGGGGTGGAGTTGGCTGGGATTGGGGGAAATTTTTGTTTGCAATGAGAGTTACTATGCAATTGTCTCAATGAACCTTCCCACTACCTTCCCAAAGAAGTCTTTCTTGTTAGACCACCTTTGTCATTTAGCATGCATTATTTTCTGAGTGCCATGCCTTCTCAACACCCTTTTCTCTCCTGTTATTTGTTTAAATGAATGTTTCCAACACCTGTTTCTTCTGCTACCACAAAAAGTTTCATCTTATACTAGTTCCCAATGTTGTTCAAATGTAATTTTTCACAATTACTCAAAGAAAGCTATCTAAATAAAAAAAAACAAAACAAAACAAAAACAAAAACCAAACAGCTACAAGGCAACATTTCTCCATTAGAAAGAAAACTAGGACATTTACTTTGAAAATTGCATATATATGGTGCCTGAGTGTGGTGGGTTGACCTTGGCTGGACACCAGGTGCCCGCCAAAGCCGCTCTATCACTCCCCTCCTCAAATGGATGGGGGAAAGAAAATATAAAGAAAGGCTCATGGGTTGAGATAAAGACAGGGAGAGATCACTCACCAATTACTGTCACAGACAAAACAGACTTGACTTGGGGAAAATTAACTTAATTTATTTCCAATCAAATCAGAGTAGGGTAATGAGAAATAAACCCAAATCTTAAAACACCTTCCCCCAACCCCTCTTTTCCTGGGCACAGCTTCACTCCTGGATTCTCTGCCTACCCCCACCCAGCAGCACAGGGGGACAGGGAATGGGAGTTGAGGTCAGTTCATCACACGTTGTCTCTGCCACTTCATCCTCTTCAGGGGCAGGACTCATCACACTCTTCCCCTGCTCCAGTGTGGGGTCCCTCCCATGGGAGACAGTCCTCCATGAACTTCTCCAACGTGGGTCCCTTCCACGGGCTGCAGTCCTTCAGGCACAGACTGCTCCAGCGTGGGTCCCCCATGGGGTCACATGTCCTGCCAGAAAACCTGCTCCAGCGTGGGCTCCTCTCTCCACAGATCCGCAGATCCTGCCAGGAGCCTATCCAGCATGGGCTTCCCACGGGGTCACAGCCTCCTTCAGGCATCCACCTGCTCTGTTGTGGGGTCCTCCCCAGGCTGCAGGTGGAGATCTGCTCCACCGTGGACCTCCATGGGCTGCAGGGGGACAGCCTGCCTAACCAGGGTCTTCCCCACAGGCTGCAGGGGAATCTCTGCTCCAGCGCCTGGAGCACCTCCTCCCCCTCCTTCTTCACTGACTTGGGTGTCTGCATAGAGGTTTCTCTCACATTCCACTCCCCTCACTACTGCAGGTTTTCCCTTCTTAAATCTGTTCTCCCAGAGGCACTGCCACCGTTGCTGATGGGCTCAGCCTTGGCCAGCAGCAGGTCTGACTTGGAGCCAGCTGGCATTGGCTCTGTCGGACCCAGGGGAAGCTTCTAGCAACTCCTCAGAGAAGCCACCCCTGTAGCACCGCCCCGCTACCAAAACCTTGCCACGCAAACCCAATACACTGAGTCTTATGCATTTTTATATGTTCAAGCTAATTACTAGACAATATTGTACTATTAATAAAAATAGTAAAGGAGAATAACAATAGCAAGACAAGTGAAACAGATTTCAAAAAGCTACATTCCAAGAGAAAAAATTGCCGGCATATCTTACAATATTTATTAAGGCAAGATATGCCATAGAAATAGTACTTCAGTAGCTTGAAAATCCCATACTTTTGCATACTGATGCAGGGTATAACCATGCCATGAATTATCTGTCTCACTCAAAGAATGGAATTGGAAATAAACTTTCCAAGAAGAAGATTTAAAACACAAAAGGAAGACCTTTTAATATATGGGACAATTCAATTGTGCCTTCTTACAGAAGGATTTAGAAAAGAAAAGTATAAATGGGATTAGCTGCAGAACAGGCCGGTTGGGGGGTTGGGGTGGGGATACTAAACTTTATACACAAACATAATTTTGAGCTCCAAGTCCTTAAATCCCTGGTTACCAGAAACTGAGAAGACATACTCAGGGAGAATGACTATATTCATGTTCTATTTCTTGGATTTTTTTCAGAAGTATCCACTACTGGCTGTCATCAAAAACAAGATATCAAACTAGGCAGATATTTAATCTGACTTAATCACTCTTACTATACTTATATGCAGTAGCAATATCCTCTACAGTCAGGTATATGCCTCACTATAGTGCCAGCACAGACTAGAATAGCTAAGAAATGAAATAATACAAAAAAAACCCCAAATATATATATATATTTGAAAGTCTGTGCTTTCCCAGAATCAGCAACTATAGGTTTGTGTTTATCAACACTGAAGATTCAGTGTTACTTTATATCATGTCCAGTTGCAGAAAAAAATTCAAGGTGATAATAAGCCAAATAAAAAAAAAAAATTACCCAGGCATGAAAGTTAACTGAAGAAGAGCTAAATATAAATAAAAGTTTCCAAAAAAGTATGTTTTGCATTGATGAATAATGTAAAACTAAATGGACAAAGCAATATGCAAAGAAAATGAAGAAGAAATTATAATAAAGGGAAAATAAAAGTTAAGACGGCCACGGATACTAAGTGAATAGAGGAATAAAACCAATCTCTGTCCTGCCCTCCCCACCCCTCCCCCGGTATACAGCTTTAATTTGAAAAACACTACTAATATTTAATGCTTAAATAAAAGAGAAGGGGAGCTATAAATCACAAGAACCAAGCAGACTGCTTGCAATTTCAAGAAATGTAGTTATGAATGCATTTGAGAGAGAGAAAAAAAAAAGTGATTAAAAAACCTTGATGTTTGCAGTTGCTATTCTTAAGTTTCTACGTAAAATTATAATAAGTAACTTAATACCTTTTATAACTGGGTAGCTACACATAAGTATGTACTAAGAAAGTATCAGAAGCATAGGTCTTACAGCAGCTTTGAGAAGTTGCAAAGGATGGTTTTGTTAAGGCAAGACAGAATATTAAATGTATCAGCCAAAGTAAGCCTTGATTATCTCTGTATTTGCTACCTATTAGCTATCTAAGATTTGGAACTTCAAACTGTTGAAGCAAAACAACATTCTACCTTTCATTATCTTTTAGTCAGAGGACAGCCACATGTTAACTTGAAATGAAATGAAAAAAAGATCAGTTTCTAGCAAAATATATTCTCGATATTTCCTAAGAGGTTTTTCTGTTGTTTCAATTTTTAAAATAAAATTAACTATTAAATTCAGTGTCAATTAGCATTTTAATGATCATAAGTCAGAAGTGAAACAAGGTTCCATTGTGCCAGATCTAAAGAAGTTCTCTGTTCCAAAGAATTTACCTTTTCAGTACATTCAACATGTACCTACATTTTGCTAGAAATAACAAATAACTTGTAGTGAAGATTATATACACTCAGTGTTTCCACTATTAATGTTTTTTGATGAAAATTCTAAACAAAATGAACTGAAAAAAAATCAAAAGTATACACAAGTTAATCAGAGGGTTACTTCCATGTACATATTACAAGGCTATTATACCAAAGCATCGTTTTACTTTCAAGAGCTTCTAAGCAAGTATCAATTAAAAAGTTAGTAAATAATATTTTTCTACAGCTTCACACAAACCTTTGCCACCAAAACCACAGTCCCTGCCCAGAGAACTGTTTGAAACAGGTTTCTTCTAACAGTGGAGATTAGATTTAAGTTATAAGAAGCTAATTTTGACTCCTACAAACTGACTATGTAAGGTAAGGACATAGAATACACAAAATACTTCTTACAAAGTGATGCCAATTAACACTGAAACAAGTGATGTCATACATGGTATTACTTTTGCCTCCATATGAGTCCTTCCTCCCCTCTCTGGTGAAACTTACTGGCTATAACAAAGCCAATGAGGAAACACTCAATGACTTCAGCTGAGTTAGCTTTTTGTGACTCCTACTGCAGACTAGAAGACAGAGTGAACAGCCTATTAAAACCCATTGCAGCGACAGGTCCATTATGGGAGAGATACAGGTACATTTTAGGGAATCCAAAAATCTCTCAATAACGTTTACATATCTGACAACACCAACCTATACTCTACTGTCTAAAACTGCAAAAATCAGGGCTCTTTGAATAAGGATTTTACATGCTGCACTGTGTTTATCCTGCTGAAATTAATATGTGCATATTTGCCAGATAAAAGGAACATGAACTTGTCTTATAGTCAGTTATTACTTCTAAACTCAAAACAATTTAAAAAAAAAAAGAGTCCAATAACTAATTCCCTACAAGTAATCTTAACCTACACAGCTTTTATGATGTGTCTGCAACTTTCAAATCTTAAGGCACAGAATATTTGAAATACAATTACAATAAAGTATGAATTAATTAAATTCTTTAGATCTAGAACATAGACCAGACTGACATTTTATCTAGTTGTTCCTAACAGAATTTAAATGGTTGCTCTCATAGGACAGATACGTAACATATTGCATACAGAGCAGCTGTCATTAGAAGCTTGTTTTCCCAAGCACAGTAATATAAAAAAAGGAAAAAAAAAAACAACAAAAAAAACACCAAAACCCCAACACTGTATCTTGCATAGCCTCTATTGGTAAAGAGACATCAATTGGATCACTCTCCAGTGAGTAATACTATGTACACTTACTTTTATGTACAGAGATTTTCACAGGATGATACCCATACAAAAAAACTACACAAGAATTTTGCCACTGAGGATGTGGATTTGCCAGAATTATCATCATTAATGCTGTGAAACACTGTAAGTTTTATGGCATCTATTCAATTCTATTCTACATTGCTGTGAGTAGTGGCAATGATACCTCCTCCTTTTTTTCTATACTAATTAAATTCCAGCAGCAACTTAAATCACAAGATTTATCTCTGTGCAAGCCTTCCACCTCTGGACTTCAGTCCATTCAGTTAAGATTAAATCTTTGGAGATTATTTTGTGCCAAACTTAACTTCTACTGAGCATGCACCACTGCAAGTCAACCAACAGGTGCAGCTAAAACTGAGCGATTTTTTGAAAAGGACATGAAAAAGTGAAGTAGGTACACAGATTTAAAAGCTTTCTGTCTAAAGCATAGAAATGACAAATAAAACTTGTAACAATGTGTCTGAAACAGTAAGCCAGGCTGTACTGTTGAGCAGAAATGCAGAATTAAAGCTTCCTATGCAATACTAATACTATTACCTTCTGCAAACACATTTTAAAATCATTCTTCGTGACATCACCACAAAACATGCACATATTCACTTTTCAGGGGTCTTTAGTTTTGTTAAATCTGCCGCAATGAAAAAATATGCTCCGTATGGAAACATCATCAATGTAATATTCTTCAGGTCATAAACTGCTAAGTAAGCAAAATCCAAGTATATAATCACCAGTTTATGTCAAATAGTGCTTTACATTCAAATTTATAAAACAAAACTTCAGCCAACTCCTTATGGATATTTGCAGCTCATAAACAACTTAAAAATAATGAGAATCATTAACTCAAATTTCAAAAGCTAACACAGCTTCACCTTGCATAATATACATGAATATGAAATAGATGTTGGCAAAATATACCTTGCATATCTTACACTTCTTAATCAAATATTTGTCATAAATTTGTCCCACTTTACAGTTTAGCTCCTGAAAAATAAGTCTAACAATCTTCTCCCATGTATAAAATTATAATACTTAGAAAGACAGGTCAGCCTAGTATTTTTTATGTTTGGACAGTAGCAGTTTCCAGACAACAATTATTTAACAAAATAATTAAGCCTAAGTGTGACCACACCTACTTCTCACTTGTCTAAAAGACAGTGAAAAGCATAAAAAGCATTGCATTCCATTTTCAAAGTCTACTTTGCCATCCAACATCAAATTCAAACCAACACTGCATGAAAACAGACTATGCTTTCAGAAATTCTTGATGTTAAATTGGCAAGAACTCAAGGGTGGTTTACCTAACTGATTTACTGGAAGAATCACTAGCACATAAATTACAAATTCCAGCTAAAGGAATGTGGTGGTGTACAGAAAATGCCTGGCTCCTCAATTAAAGATGTCAAGTAATTTTCCTGCAACTGTTTTTCCTCTTGGATCTTATATTTGCTGATCTTCCAAGGGACATCTTGGATGCCTCCACGACTATTGCTTCCGTAACTAATTAGTCAAAATAACATTGCTCCTTCTTGTTGAAAGATGACATGAAGGATTCAGAGCTCAGAAATTGATCTTTTAAAGATCTGTTTTAAATATAGAACAACTCTACATCAATCACAATATTTGTCTTAAGGTTCCAAAATCCCTTTCCCTGTCCAAGGCTTGGATGATATTTGTTCATAGAATTAATTGTATTGCAGAATGCAATTGGCAAGTCTGAAAATATTCTCTTTATGACTTCTTATTTTCCCTTTTTTTTCCTGGGTTTAAATCTTAAGCATTTTTTTCCTCATATTGATTTACAGAGATACATTATTTTGCAACTACTTGCAATAGAATTGCCTGAGTCACAGGTTCATCCATTCCTCCTAATAGAGCTCTGATCACATTTCTTATGGAATTTTTTCACTCATCCATCATAGATACCCATTCTAAGACTTCATTTTCAGTCTCTCTTTCCCCCTGCTGGACATTGATTTCAGTATGGCTAGAGAGGTATTAAATCTTTCTGCTTAGAACAAGCAAGTACTGTACTCTGCTGAGTTATTTTTTAATAATATAAACTCAATTAAAATGAAAACATTTTTGGATTTGCAACCTCAAGCAAAATATTGTGCATTCCCAAAGTATGACAAGTCAGTTAAAGGCTTACAGATATGTAAACAAATTTTATGAATTATCCCATAAAAACCATATCTGGAGGACTGTTCAAAGGCATTGTTTTCAAACTGTGAATTAAGGGAACAATTATATATTTATTAGGCTAGCTGAATTGCTATGACTGTCATAACGGTATGGGATATATTTCAGAGTTGATACTGGATGTCAGCAGAGAAAATTGAAAATAGTTCAATTGATAGTTTTCTACCTTTAAGAGGTTTCTTTTCTATTAAGAAAGGAAATGGTGTTATTGCCTGTAAATGGAGTTAAAATGCTATTAAATGCTTGTACTTTGAAACACATCCCAAAGCTATTTGATGTCTCTTCCTGCATCTTATTAGCAGTCAAGAAAATTCAGATCATCAAACATTTAAAAATGTTGCCCAGAGCAGACCAATTTTTATTGTCAGCAGAGATGATAATCAGGTAATCAAGGAACTTTTTTCCATAGGCAAGTCTGAACTGGTCATTTAGTGTTCATACTGATGAAAGTACTCCCTGCAGAGATTCAAAATAGACAGATGGAATCTCTATCTTATCAGCACAAGGACAAACCATCAAGGCTCCTTTAAATAAATGCTTTCTTTGGATTTAAGTCAGCATGTAACAAATGGGTACCTACTAAAAGGAAGGGGTATAACACAGCAACTTCTGGACACTGAGACAACATGAAAAAGTGGAAGGTAAGAGAAGAGGCAGAAGGAATGAGACAATTTTCATTCTTTCCTTAAGAACTTCAAAGATTTTTCTTTTCGTCCATCTCTTATCAGTCATTTATAAACTGCAATTTTCTTTACCTCTAACTACTTCAAACATTTTATTTCTGCTACTCCACCTGAGCCTCTTTTTTTTTGTATTAAAGCTAAAATCCATTGGTTTGGGGGTTGGGGAGGGGGGTGTTTTGGGGGGCGTTATTTGTTTGTTTGTTTGAAAGTATCCCAGAAGTTCTCTATAACAAGTTGTCATTTCCTCATGATGTTTGTGTCTCTCATCTCCCTTATCAGGTCCAAAGGATTGTGATAGTATACAACCATTGAACGTTGGCTAATTACTATCACTTTCTTCTGGTTACATAGTTGTCATTCTTGATTTAAAAAAAAAAACCTATGCACAATTAGGAAAGGTTAATTGTCGTCCTCTGCAGTCACAATTCCTCAACCAAGGTGTCTTTGTGAACATATCCATAAGTATAAATACATAAATATAAATTTAGTATTATTTATTAGTTTGTATATACACACACACAACATATACAAATGATAACCTGTGTGGGCTGATTTGCCTTACAAACTAAGAATTTTTTCCATCAGGCAGTTATATACACTGACACAAAGAAATTGGCTAGATAACCTGGGCTTCAGCAACTACTGCACTAAAAACAGCGATTCAGAATAAAACCTTACAATTTACACAAGTCCACTGTTGAAATCCCAGTGCGTTACAATTCCTTCTACAGCCACAGAGACTTTGATGGAGATGAGGAAGAAAAGTTCAACCTTAGGAAAAACCTTGACCAAGGACACTTCAAGAAAGACCAAGCAGATCCCGAATACTAAACAACAGAACACTGAGGTGACAGCAATTTGTCTTAACTGTCACACTTGCCATGTAAAAGAGGGAAATGACTCACGGATGCAGTTTTCAAAATGCAGAACAAAGCAGAACAATAAAATTACCAGACTCAGTGAAGTATCTCTGGATTTTATTCCCTAAAATACAAAGGAGGATGGTAGTTTCACACAATGGAAGTGCATCTGCTTCAGGACAGAAAATAAACCCGTTCAACTCATTCAGGGAGAAAAATTCTTCAATTTAGGACAGTCTCACAGGGAAGAAAACCCACAAAATATACCCGTAGACTTGGTTTTTTTCTGGACTGAGACCTATGAAGTCTGTCAACAGGAAATGGCATTCCTCATTAAATCTCCATCCCTGTATTCTGTTCCATCACAAACTAGTGTTAGCTCTACCTGATCCTTAAAAGACCTACACACTCTGCTGAACATCACTATTTTTCAATTACCAATAAGCACATGAATTTAAAGGGAAGAACACAATTCACTTCTCTGGCAATTGTAACAGAGTCTACATTTCAGAGGCCTGAGCCAATATTCCCAGAGTAACAATTTAGGGGTATTTAAAATGTGCATACACTAAAAATTTAATGGTAGCAATGTGCTAATCTCAACTTCAAAACATAGTGATGTGTTGAAACAAGCAGACCAAAGTGTGTATAGCATCCTCTCAGCATTCAACAACGCTTCTGAGAGCACAACTCATTCTGAAATCTCTAATAATCAACAGAAGTCTGTTGGTTGAAGTACATTTCATCAAATTAAGAGAACCTTCTTCCATTCCTTGAGCTAGGAAAGCTGTAAGTAAGCAATGCAGAAAATTGCTATTAGATAACTGTACAGCCTTTCACTTGCACACAGATAACTTTCTTTTTTTCCCCACAGCTCAGATCAGAAGAGAAACTACTGCTCAAAGCCACCCAGGGGTTTTCCAATGCTCCTACAAATAGATACTTTAAAAAAAAAACAAAACCAAAAAAACCCAAACACACACGATCAAGGAGCAGCTGCCCATTTTCATCCTTCAGAGAGCATCATTACCTAGCTCAATTTCATATCTCAAGGAAAAGACTAAAGAGGCAGTAATGATCATAGCCTGTGAATACCTGTGCTACTCTAAAACCTCTGACTCTAGGATGCTTTTTAATCTAGTAATCTGGTATTCAGATAAAACAGTGTTTCATTCTGGGCTACTTTCTGGCATGACTGAGTGCTGCTGATCTCATGAGCGTGACAGACTTGAGAGAACAAGGGCCATACCCAGCCAGCCAATTCACAGACTGGAGTAGCCAACATTTTTATGCCAAGGAAAATAGTGAAATGCCTGTTGTATCTATTTTTTAGAATTTGTCTTGATGGGAACTCCAGCCTGACAGTTTCTTTGTTTTGCAGGGGATTCTTTTGTTGGGTTTTTTATATTTGTTTTGGTTTTCTTTTATTTTCTTGTTTGGTTTTTTTTTTTGGTTGGTTTTAATTTCTTTTTTTTTTCTTTAAGGACTATGACTCTACTCTTATTTCCAATTTACTATCTCAGTTTCTCACTCAGTAGTTTTGAGCTTTTATTTCTGAAAAAGAAAAGAGAATAAAAATAAAAATTGTTGCAAATAATTTGAAACATAAGAAAAATAATAATAAATTAACCCACACCCTACAACAAACCAGATGACCAGGCAACACAGCAGTGTACTGCAAAGCAAAAAGTAAAATAGCAAGTTTAAGTTAGAAGAGAAAATCCAAGTTATTCGTTCTGCTCTCTTTCCCCTGAAACTTGTTTCTAACTTTACAAAAAGAACTCATTTTTTGATTGGTCAAAATTGTGGCTGCACTGTATCACCTGCATAATAACAGTTCTTGTTTAGTGAAAAGATGTATTTCTCAATTCTAAATATTTAGCTTTTATTTGGAGCTTTTTTGTGAACAATCTCTTCTTTCCTTTTTTTACGGATGTATTGGTTTTATGTGGCAAGGTTTTGGTAGCGGGGGGGGTTACAGGGGTGGCTTCTGTAAGAAGCTGCTGGAAGCTTCCCCTGTGTTCGAGAGAGAGCGAGCCCATACCAGTCGGCTCTGAGACGGACCCGCTGCCGGCCAAGGCCGAGCCAATCAGCGATAGTGGTAACGCCTCTGGGATAACATTTTTCAGAAGGAAAAAAGTTGGGACAGATGGAAACGGCAGCTGGAGAGAGGAGTGAGAACATGTAAGAGAAACAAGCCTGTGGACACCAAGGTCAGTGAAGAAGGAGGGGGAGGAGATGCTCCAGGCGCCGGAGCAGAGATTCCCCTGCAGCCCGTGGTGAAGACCATGGTGAGGCAGGCTGTCCCCCTGCAGCCCAGGGAGGTCCCCGGTGGAGCAGATCTCCACCTGCAGCCCGTGGAGGACCCCACGCCAGAGCAGGTGGGTTCCCGAAGGAGGCTGTGACCCCGTGGGAACCCCGCGCTGGAGCAGGTTCCTGGCAGGACCTGCGGATCTGCGGAGAGAGGAGCCCGTGGAGCAGGTTTTCTGGCAGGACTTGTGACCCCGTGGGGGACCCACGCTGGAGCAGTGTGCTCCTGAAGGACTGCACACCGTGGAAAGGACCCATGCTGGAGCAGTTCATGAAGAACTGCAGCCCGTGGGAATGGCCCACGTTGGAGAAGTTCGTGGAGGACTGTCTCCCGTGGGTGGGACCCCACGCTGGAGTGGGGGAAGAGTGTGATGAGCCCTCACCCTGAGGAGGTGAAGCGGCAGAAAATAACGTGTGATGACCGTAAACTCCATCCCTGTCCCCCTTGTGCCACTGGGGGGGCTTGGTGGAGAAATCCGGGAGTGAAGTTGTGCCCGGGAAGAAGGGAGGGGTCGTGGGGAGGTGTTCTGAGATTTTGTTTTATTTCTCATTACCTTACTCTGGCTGATTTGTAATAAATTGAGCTAATTTTCCCTAAGCTGAGTCTGTTTTGCCCGTGACGGTAATTAGTGAATGATCTCTCCTGTCCTTATCTCGACCCGCAAGTTTTTGTTATATTTTTCTCTCCCCTGTCCAGCTGAGGATGGGGGAGTGATAGAATGGCTCTGGTGGGCACCTGGCATCCAGCCAGGGTCAACCCATCACAATGGACTTGCTCATAAATAAATATTGTAAATAAATGTAAGCTAATGCCATTTCTGGAGAGTTATTAGGCCTTATTATACATGTTGTATGGTTTGATTACCCTGGCTTTGTAGCATTGCATCTATTCAGCTCTATACAATGAGAAGCTCTGTCCATCTGTTTTCTGCCGGCATTACAATTTTAAAAAAATAATTGTGTTTCAAAATGAAATTTTTCAAAGTGACAATGGAAGAATTTTCAGTGAACATTCCTGTTAATTTTTATTTGCACACGTAATTACCATAAATTTTGCTTTCAGCTTCTTCTGAAGTGAGCTTCCTCTTCCCCACTCGTCCAATAAGCAAATACAAAGGGTTACATATCAAAACGAAAGCATTTAACCTTTACTTGTAATCTTATGTATGCTCACTTTCTTTTCCAAGAGACAGAGAATTAAGAGAATTAAGATCCTTTATTCTTTGATTTCTCCTCTGGCTTTATTAGAAATAACAATACCCCATTCAGGCTTGTTCACTGAAAGTGCAAGTCCTTAAATTATGCATTATAAAAGAGCATTTAAATACTGCAAATATTGAACCATTCATCAAGTGAACTCTGCATAAATTTTCCATGTTATCATATTATTATTTCAGAGTCCCATTCTCTTTGTCAAAATAGGAGAAAAGCACTGTCTGAAGTTTAACAAAAACAAGCACAAAATTAGAAATTTATCTGTGCCACCATTCACTTTTCAGTTCAAAAATTCCTTTCACTTCAAGGTCCAGAATGTTTGATAAAGGATTTGTATACAACTCAGGAAAATATTCTTAAGATGCAGACTGAAAAATGTATCCACAGGGCATCCTAGAGTTGCAATCCTTTGAACATCTAAATAATGGCATTGTTCAGGGAAACAATCCTTTTTAGTCAATGTAACCTGATTTTCGCCTTCCAGAAACAAGTATGCTAAATGGACACCATGGACTGGCCCCATCCACAGATCGTTCGTGGTATGAAATAGGAATGTTAAGATGCACATCCAGGCCCCACGAGGCTTGAAAGTGTCCTCGCTGCCACTGCCACCACTAATATTTGCAAATGGAGTAAAACAACTGACAAAATAAAGCAATTATTTGATTTTCTTTCTTTTAAACACTATTTTTTGGGGGGAAGTGGGAGATTTTTTAACTGATATTAAAGCTATATATGTATGTACAGGTTGGTTGCACGAAGAGGTTATCAACACAACCTAACTGCTACACGTATCATGCATAGACATACGCTCATTTATCTATGAATTACAAAAATGAATACAGGTTGTAAGCTGTTATTACCAGATATGTCAGTTGAGCTCCTGGGTCCCTGTAGCAGTACACACACCCTGCCCCGACAGGAAATGAAACTTTTCCAGGCAGGGAAGAAAGGAAAAAACCCTAAACCCAAGAGGCCGCAGGTTGAAAATTGAAATACCTAATCGAGATGCGTCAGGTACATGGAAGTGACCTTTTGGCCAATAGGGATTAAAATGACCACAGATCAGATTCAACAAGGGTATAAACGGGGTCCCGCCGGAGGACATTTTGGAATCGGTCCTCCTTGGAGCAGTGCGTCTGCAGTCGGGGACTCCCCCTTGGTTTGGGATGCTGCCCAAGGTAACTCCTTGAGGTAGAGAGCCCTCATCTTTTAGGTGAGTGATATGCGCATTCTGAGTAATCATTTTAAATCTTAAGAATTCTTAAGTCAGCTGTGTAGTACTAATTCCCCTTACATCATTGAGTCTATGGTTTACAAATGTTACTGGAGTTCTAACTAAGTTTTTACTGAAGAATAAATGTGAGTTTTAACACCTGTCAGATTTGATTGTGCATGCCTCCTTAACAGTCTCCCCATCAACTGTTAACTCAAGACTTAATCTGTAAATGTCTTTCTATCTTTGTTCTATTTAGACTTCCCGCTGCTTAGGAGTAGGACTATACCTTATTGTAAGTCCACAGAGAGCAAAAGATTAAAGGAAATGCTTTTTTTTTTTTTTTTATTTCCAGTGTTACTTCCTAGTCCAATACAAACAGTATTAAGCGAAGGCAAAATAACAAAACAAGCCACAATAAGCACAGGAAATGTAGTATGAGTTCCTTCTGATCTCTTTTTTGGTTTTGGGGTTTTTGGTTTTTTTTTTCCCAAGTACATGTTCTCTACAAACACTGGAGATAAACAAAGCAAGTTTAACTTTACTTTTTCAAAGCATCAGAATTTTCTGAATACTTTTAAACTTTTTAACACTTTAAAGGGGTCATACAAGAAAATCTTTTAAAAATTAGTTAAACTGTGATGTCAGTTTCTAAAACATACAAAGTAGGTAAACCATATCCATTATAGTGAGGAACTGGCACCAGCTGTCATGTTTAGCATATCATCAACCTTTCAGAGACAGTTTCACAAAATGCTGCACTGTGGGACTATGCCTATGTCTAGAACAGTGGAGCTAGGATCTCGTCCTTGCTTCTGCGTCTGGATTTATACTTCAGGCAAATCCTGATACCATTTCAGGACAACATACAAGTTGACTAACTTGTGTCCTTTTCCCTAATCCTTACTTTCTGTGGAACATGTTAAGCAAGTAAGGGAGAAATCAGGACCTGGTTCCTGCATCATTAGGGATCATGATCTAAGGGTATACCAACACGAAAAGCCCCAGCTCAGCATACAGGCACTCTATGATATGTTACATTATGACCTTTATTGTCAGCTCTCTGGTACTCATTGTCAATGACCTACCTAAAACTAACTTTCCTATGCTAAGAAATATTTTGAAGATTTGGTATTCATTTTTGTTCTGATGTTAGACAAACCCAACACCTCTGGAAATGGTCCAGGGATCCTAACGTGTCACTGGCACAGCCATGCAGCAGGGTATCAGCCAGTTTTATGAAAAAAATAGGCTACAGCTTCTTTTTGCCAGTTTGGAACAAAAACTTTGTTGTGTTTCTTCTCACCTTTAAGGTTAGTGCTCGAACCATGAGACCTGTGGAACACTATTTATAAACTTCAGAGTGTTTCGCCCCTACTGCTATTCTTTACTGTTATTCTGTACCTTCCATTTGAATACTAAAATTAGCAAACAAGTGGGCAGGGCAGCTCAAGACTTAGACTTCGCCTGAGAGTGTGATCTAAAAACAGACTTCAGACCAACCTGACTGCATTTTTTATAAGAACAACAAATATCACATTATTGGTACAAACAGCATGGTTTCAATAAAATAGTATCTTCCAATTAAGTCTTTTTTTTTTTTTTTTTAAATAAGGCTTAATTATTTTGAACTTTTAACCCAGTATTTCCTCCCTTGGACTCCCTCTTTATATCTTCCATGCTTGCAATATGCCACTTACTCTTCAAGTGACTGACTTCAATGAACCTAACCTTCATTAGACTCAGTAGGAAGGCTTGAATCAGGCCCTGGGTTCACTCAAATGATAGCGTAAGAGAAAACTCCATACTGACTAGAAGGGGTTCTCCCCCCAGTAATCCTTAGAACTTAGGGGGCTTTGTATACAAAAACAACCTGAAACACATAATTTCCAGTTTCTTTAAAAAATACTTACTTGAAAAATATTGTAAAGATTAAAGAAAGCATTAGCATTCTTTTATATAGCATAAGTCATTTATCCTCATGTATCTAATATATATTGATTTCATATATTCAGCATTACTAGGGACTTTAAAATCTTTTACCAGGGTTTTTTTCTACAAAGTTTATTATGAAAGTATGTTTTTCCAACCACCATAGCTAAAATGTCTGTTTAAAACTTCATCATACAGTAAAAAAGATGGATATATTCCCAGTGTGGCCATTCACCATCTGCTTAAGCAAATATACTTAAAGATGCTTCTACAATTGTGATAAAATGACAGCAAATCTAAGAGCGCACAGCACTCATATTCTAAAATGATGATTGTACAACTATAGTTTGCGTCATTAGGGACCAATAAAAGTCTTTATGTTCCATTCGAATAGCAAGGACCTTTATCAAAGAGAAGCTGGAATAAGAAAATAACAAAGAAATTATCTATTCAGCAGTTGTCTTAAATTTAGGAGCACTAATGAAACAACTTCTTGACCATAATTAGTATTTAACACTGCAAAGTTATTTTTCTCACTTTCAGATTTTTTTACTGATATACAAGACTTGCCATTTTACTAGATTCCAGGAGTGCTTTTTTCTCATTTTCCAGGTGGGATTAATCATAAGCACAAGTAAATTCCATATTCTTAACAACAGATCAGTTAAGATTCTCTGTGTACTTTGTTATTCTTTTAATTCCCAAAGTGATGACTAGGAAATGCTAAATTCATAGCTTCCTCCTTGCACAGTGAAATATCCTTACCAAACGAAGGCTGAATAAGAAATGAAAACTTGCAATTTTATTAGTCAGTAGCACTTTTTCTATTCTGTACAACTACCGTTATTAGACAGATACCAAATCTGTATTAAAACACTGCTAATAGCAAAGCTTCAATAAACTGCATGTTTACTGGGAGTCTTAGTAATACCCTATAGAGAATACAGCTAAGAATTCTACTGCTTTAAGGCCAACATCAGCAGTTTTCTTTGGCAAAAACACTTTTTCTTCTAGATATTCAGCAGTCTTGGTATCTAAATGGTGGAAAGAAAAAAAAAAATTCCACCATCTGTTCCAGCCCTGAGGGAGACAAACTTTCCTGGCAGTATATAGTTCAGGATTTAATTGTACCCAAAGCCAATACAAGTAAATGCAAAAATATAAAACATTCCTAGCAAGTGGAAGTTTTGTACAACTTTACTTTAGCTTATTTCTTTGGGCTACAGTTTAACCTATTTTTGCTGTAATCTGTTTTCCTTTATTTCTGTTGTTTGCTTTCAACAATTTTAAATTAAATCCACATTATCATTCCAGATAAAGAGAAAACTAAAGGATCTAATTAGATTTCATTGCCCAATTTATCAATTTTCATCTACTCTGTGCTTTGGTATCAGGACGAGTACATTTGCTAAGGCCAGTGACAGTAGAAACATTTTTAAATCTGAAATAATTTTTTTTAAGCAATCTAGTTTCTTCTTGAAAAGTAAAAACTTTAAATAATATAAAATTTATAAATATTTTTTTTACTACCAGTAACAAAGCTCTGTGATTTCAATGACAGTGAAAGGGAGAAGTTCAGAGTCAAAGAAAAACTAAATTAGACTGAGGCAAAAATTAACTGTTTTGAAATCCTGAAATTAATCTTTTAAAATCAGTTTCAGCTGGAGGATTTCTTGGGCCATTCTATATAAATTTCAACATATAAGCCAAGTCTGTTTTATCTCAGGACAAAAGTCTGTCCCTTAATTTGATAGTATGCTCAATTTAATTGTAGTTTATATTAAAAGGAGTATTGTATGGCATCAACAATTTCTTAACAAATTAAAAAAATGCTGTCATTGTATCACTCCACTTATTCTAGGTCTCTGCCAAGCTTCAAATTATTGTCTTTTGCTTGCAATGCTTTCTGTTACGGTGGTATAAGTACCTACCTTAATTTTTTTAAACTAAGGTAATATATTTAGCATATGAAAACTGTCAAGTCCTGGCAATAAATAGAATATATACACTACAACATTCATCAAAATCATGCTACTTTAGTTATTTTATTTACCTGCCTATGACACAACAGAGTATACCACCCAAGTCTTCTTCTGTTAGAAACTGCTTGTAGCTAATTATTTTCTGGTCGCTTCTCACACTTGCCCATACCATAACTTTGAAAATTAAAAAAAAAAATAAAAAAAATAAAAATCTGATGGCTGTCACAACAAGCATGAATGGAGGTGGAAGGAAGTCATCTTTGTACCACAATGTGTTTTAGTCACAAAATGAGACAAAACAAAAGGAAAAAATGGAAGTTATCTAGGTAGTGATCTACTAAGGATTTGAATTGGAAGTGTCTGGCTCTTACATAGCATTATTTATATTCTGCACTTTCTAGTAGATTCCAAGAAGTATGAAAAAAACATACATTATTTACAGAAATTGATAGAATTTTGCCTAAACTAGGTACTGCCCACTATGTAGATGTAAGTTACTTTGAATCGTATCCCATTCCTCAAGTTCCACTAAGGCACTACACATTAAAAACTAACAACCAACCCTGAAAAGGCAACACTATTTTCTTAGTTTTTGTTTACCATAAACCCACAAATATTTCTACTATACTATGTTAAGGGAGAGTAAATGGCAAAACACAAGAGGCAGCTTTTAATTTACAAGTTTTATCCACTGTAGATTTACCTTCCCCATCAGTTTTTAGGTACTGGAGTCAGAAATGGAAATTTAGGATCATTTTTGCATGCCTGTTTGTCTCTAGTGTTTGTAAAAGAAGCTACTGCTTTTTTCAGTTGGTACAGCATATACTAGCCAACTTGAATTACAAATATTATGCCAATGCCTTGTATATGTATCTAATTGCTAATGATTTTTAAAGGCCAACAATATGCTCCATCAGACAAATTTCTCACAAGACCTAATGATAATTCTGACATGATTTTAATTAAGACTTTAAAAAGTTTGCATTAGACAAACCAATGTGCATTAGCTTTACACTAATTGTATTGTAATACTTGTCATCCTAAACTGAAAAAAAACCAGCCTCACTTAAATGTCTGCTGAAAGACAAGACCTCCTCTCTTTCCTATAAATTTATGACAAAGCAGTTTAAATTTAGTTTGATTTATTGTGTAACAATTTTCACTATCCCATAGTACCCCATTTGGTATTTAAAAAAAAACCAATTAGATAAAAATAATTAAAGAATTATAATTGGCAGCAAGAAGTTTTAAGTTTGGAGTACATGCAGTCATTGTGTGGCTACATTACGGACTACTGTTGCCTGTTGTTTTTCCAGTTTTGAGCACATTCAGTACTCTCAATATTAGACAGTACCAATATTTATTTTGGAATGCCATAAAAAGTTGTGTGGTGGCTTTTTTGCCTTTTCCAAAACTTTTTTTTAAAGGCCATATGAGCACAGAAATTGAGGATGTGGAGATTATTTGAACCATACTTATACAATCCTTGTACTCCTAGCAAGGTGTCAATACTTTCATGACAGTATGGAATTAGCAGGAGAGCAAAGAAAATCTATCCTGTGATCTGCATTGTCCTAGCTGCAAGAGCAGGCCCAAGTTACCAGGTTAGAAGGGATGACTTTAATGCTACCTTTCCACTGATCACACTTTGCCAGAAGTCCAGTTCTGATTCTCTTCCTCAGTTTTCTCCATTTCTCCCTCAACAGTACTGGAAACTGCTGACCAGAGTGGAGCACTGAGTGCTACTTTCTGCCCCTTCAAAACCAGGCCAAAAATGTATAAGTAAGGGTGTTTTTTGGAGACACTTATCCACAGAATCACAGAATGATTGAGGTTGAAAGGGACCTTCAGAGGTCATCTGGTACAACCCCTCTGCTCAAAAAGGGCCACCTAGAGCTGGTTGCCCAGGACCATGTCTGGTCAGGTTTTGAATATCTCTAAGGAGGAAGACTCTGCAACCTCTCTGGGCAACCTGTGCCACTGCTTGGTCCCCTCACAGTAAACAGTGTTTTCTGATGTTCAGACATAACCTGCTGTGTTTCAGTTTGTACCCATTGCCTCTGGCCCTCTCACTGAGCACCACTGAAAAGAGCCTGGCTCCATCCTCTTTGCACCTTCCCTTCAGGTATTTATATACATTGATGAGATCCCCCTGAGCCTTCTCTTCTCCAGGCTGAACAATCCTTGCCTTTCCCCATAGAAAAGGTGCTCCAGGCCCTTAATGATCTTTGTGGCTCTTCACTGAACTCTCTCCAGCATGCCCATGTCTCTCTTGTACTGGGGAGCCCAGAACTGGTCACAGTACTCCAGGTATGGCCTCATCAGTGCTGAGTAGATGGGAAGGATCAATCGCCTTGATCTGGTGGCAATATTTTGTCTAATGTAGCCCAGGATACTATTGCTAAGAGTATTGCTAATAGCCCCTCTGTCACAACGGGGCTTTGTTGGCTCGTCCCTTTAACTTCTCATCCTATGCTACAAGGTCCCTCTCCCATCATGGTCCCTTGTATGGAAGGAATGATGAAACAGCTGCACATCATCTGCTTCTATAAATAACACTTAGAAATGACTACTGTTATTCAACCAAATGCAAATCGAGCTGCAAACTTGAACTTTATGCAGTATTTGTTATAGTAAAGGAAGGCAAATGAGGCACTTCATTCAATACATTAAAAAAATAATGTCTAAGAACAGTTTAATTTAGAGCAAGAATGAACAATATATGCATATCTAATGAAAAAGATTTCAAGGTTCTTTCTTTGTCTAGTAAACATTGTCCAGGTATACTGATTTTGAAGAACTATTGTACTACATTTTGAAAATATGTAAAAGTTGTTAGCATTTCTGAAACTGCTCATGCAAACACAATATCTACATTTTAAGCCAAAGATCACTAAAAATATTTCTTTTTTGTCCCCGTAAGCACTCTTTCCCATGTATTTGGAGAAGGGAAGGGGGAACACCACCAAAATCAAAACCACTAAATGTAGTTTCATTCAAATTCCTGAAGCTCAGACTTCAGGCAGAAGTCTGTAAGTAAAGTATATTATCACAAATAGGCACTGAGTTGCCATCTACACTAAGAAAATAGACAATCTGGGTAATCACATCTACATTTAAAATGTTGCTTGTCTGATTCAGTGACTTGATAGAGACTTTAGAATGCAGCTTTCAGTATAAATGCAGCTTCTTTGAATGGATTCAATATCATTACTGGAAGCAGAAAATGTTTTAAAATTCAAATTTTTCTACTAGTGAAAATCGGTGATGTCCATAGACCCATTTCTTTCTGTGGTAACGAACAGCAGCGATGCCCCTACAAGCAATTTTAAACTTCATTAAGTTTTGTACAGAGATTAACTACAGAACACTAATTCCTCATCACTATATGAATGCAGAATACATAATAGGTTAGAGCTTATTAACACATTTATTCCAGTGTTGAAGGAATTAATATACAAAGATTGGGACTACTCCAGCTACTGAAAGTAAGAGAAGTCTTCAGCCAGTCAAAAAAATCCTATATTTATAATGTGTTTGAGGCTTGTCACTGCCCCATCCTACATTGTAGAAGTCTGAATTTAATTCAAAGAAGGAAAAAGAGAGTAGAGTTCTAGGCTTTAGCTGCAAAGTGGTACAATATCACCAACAACAATGAATGCAAGGAATGTTAAATGTTTTGTTTTTAAATTAAGCATGTTACATGCATGTTCTTATAAATATCCTGCACTCAACTTCACTCTGCAGATTCAGTAGCAGATATTACATATGTAGGCCTTGCATTTCTGTTAGTTCAGGCAATTTAAGACAACTGTGGGCAATTTAAGAGAGATGTTCATGACAAATCTTGCACAGATGCTTGAGGAAAAACGACAGTCTTCCAAGTCTCATGAGCAATACAACTCAGGAAAATTAATCACGTGGGGACAGCAGACTAGAGAAACAGTGCTAAAATTTAGGTCATGGTTTCAAAGGGCAATAAAAAGAACCAGTTTTCCATTGGTTAGAACATCACATTTCAACAAAAATGCTGAAAGAAGCAGAATATATACCTGTTATTAACAGTGATTTTTACCACTCCGTGAATGTGCAATTACTAATGTTAATAGTTAAGAACATAGACAATCCCTGCATGAAATCAGGGATTTACTTCAGAAATTAATCTTAAATCATAAGTGTTGCACTGAAGTGAGCATATGTAGATCGTGGGCTGAATTCCTAATATAAGTCAAGTAATTCCTATGCTCTATCAAACATGTTTGAAGATCAAGCAGAATCTTTCTGACTTCTTAGTCTTCTGATAGAGTTCTGAAAGATTCTTCGTATTTCTTTTCATAATCCAGTTTATGTTGAATATACATCTGGAGTGATAGCTGAAGCTTGACAGTTTATCAGCAGCAACCTTAAGGGTGTATGCTATCTGCAGGAATTCAAGCTTTCAGGAAGAGTCTAAGAATGATGTTTTTGAGAATGTCAACAGAGAAGCCAACTGATAGCCAGAGAAAAAAGCAAAGACATCTTAGAAAAAAGTTCTTTTGCACATCAAATGAGATTAAATAAATGTCACTGCTCCTAAATGAATGTGTCAATATTTTAGGAACCAGTGAAGGACCACACTCACCTAGGGCACAAATCACACACACAAAAAAATAATCTTTGAACTAATCCTTTTGCAGTCACTGGAGAGGCTAGACGAGTGTTCTAGATCCTTTCTGTGGGCTACTGTTAGGACTGAGTTCACTTCAACTCACCTCCCCCAGCCTTTTTTCAAAAGAAAAAGCCTACAGCCTTTCCCCTAGTATTTGCAAAGTCAGCTTGTGAAATCCAATGTTGCTTTTACTCATGAGATCTGCTGTGTATGAAACAAACTCCAAAGCTTGTTCTGGATCTATTCCTGTTGCCTTACTTGATAGTTTTTAGTTCTTATATTGGATTACAAGGCAGCCTACTAATATCCACCCTCAGCATGCCCTGATGATTTTGTAAGCCTCCTTCATATCCCTTATAAGCCATTTAGCACTTTTGGTCACTCTTGTTGATGTCTTCTGAACTTTTTCTAGTTTGCCCATACCCCTTTTGAATTTGTTCCTAGTCAGGTCTTATCCTCACTGCCCTGAACAGCTTAGTATCAGCAGCAAACTTTCTTACCTAGGTTGCTACTTTCTCTTTTGGGAACAGACTGAAAAGCAAACATTATGGCAGTCTTCAGAAATCTAGCCATTTTAGTAATAGCAGTAAGAAATCTGAAGCCCACAGAGTGTTTAACAGATCAAAAAATTTACCAAATGAAACAAAAACAGAAAAAGAAGAAAGTAAAATAATGTTAGTATCATAAGGATGCTATAGAAGCTACTTATAAGTAAAAAGCTTACATATGAAGCAACCTTTATTCCAGAAATATTCTATAAAAGTGTATTGGGACTGGCTGAGATGGAGTTAATACTCCCCATAGCAGCCCTCATAGCACTGTGCTCTGCATCAGTAGCTAGAAAGGTGTTGATAGAACACCAGTGTTTTGGCTACTGCTGAGCAGTGCTGGCACAGCATCAAGGCTGTCTCTCCAAAATTTTTGCCCACCCCCCAATGGCAGGCTGGGGCAGGGCAAGATCTTGGGAGGGGACATAACCAGGACAGCTGACCTAAACTAACCAAACAGATATTCCATACCATATGACGTCAGCTCAGATACAAAAGCTAAGTAAAGGGAGACGGAAGGGGGGCATTTTTGTCTTCCCGAGCAACCACTACGCGTACTGAAGCCCTGCTTCCCGGGAAGTGGCCAGACATCGCCTGCTGATGGGAAGTAGAGAATAAAATCATTTGTTTTTCTTTGCTTTCACTCGCGACATTTGCTATCGCTTTATTAAACTGTCCTTAACTTGACCCACGAGCCTTTTGTTATATTTTTCTCTCCCCTGTCCAGCTGAGGAGGGGGAGTGATAGAGCGGCTTTGGTGGGCACCTGGCATCCAGCCAGGGTCAACCCACCACAGTCCTTTTTGGCGCCCAATATGTATTGGCTTTGTGTGGCGAGTTTTTGGTAGCAGGGGGGGTTACAGGGGTGGCTTCTGTAAGAAGCTGCTGGAAGCTTCCCCTGTGTTCGAGAGAGAGCCCATACCAGCTGGCTCTAAGACAGACCCGCCGCCGGCCAAGGCCGAGCCAATCAGCGATAGTGGTAACACCTCTGTGATAACATTTTTCAGAAGGAAAAAAGTTGGGACAGATGGAAACGGCAGCTGGAGAGAGGAGTGAGAACATGTAAGAGAAACAAGCCTGCAGACACCAAGGTCAGTGAAGAAGGAGGGGGAGGAGATGCTCCAGGCGCCGGAGCGAAGATTCCCCTGCAGCCCGTGGTGAAGACCATGGTGAGGCAGGCTGTCCCCCTGCAGCCCAGGGAGGTCCATGGTGGAGCAGATCTCCACCTGCAGCCCGTGGAGGACCCCACGCCGGAGCAGGTGGGTTCCTGAAGGAGGCTGTGACCCCGTGGGAAGCCCATGCTGGAGCAGGCTTCTGGCAGGACCTGTGGATCTGTGGAGAGAGGAGTCCACGCTGGAGCAGGTTTTCTGGCAGGACTTGTGACCCCACGGGGGACCCACGCTGGAGCAGTCTGTGCCTGAAGGACTGCAGCCCGTGGAAAGGACCCATGCTGGAGCAGGTCGTGAAGAACTGCAGCCCATGGGAAGGACCCATGTTGGAGAAGTTCATGGAGGACTGTCTCCCATGGGTGGGACCCCATGCTGGAGCAGGAGAAGAGTGTGATGAGTCCTCCTCTTGAGGAGGATGAAACGGCAGAAAATAACATGTGATGAACTGACCGTAAACCCCATTCCCCGTCCCCCTGTGCTGCTGGGGGGGGGTTCGTAGAGAATCCGGGAGTGAAGTTGTGCCCGAGAAGAAGGGAGGGGTGGAGGGAAGGTGTTCTGAGATTTGGTTTTATTTCTCATTACCCTACTCTGGTTGATTTGCAATAAATTGAGTTAATTTTCCCCAAGCTGAGTCTGTTTTGCCTGTGATGGTAATTGGTGAGTGATCTCTCCTGTCCTTATCTCGACCCACAAGCTCTTTGTTATATTTTCTCTCCCCTGTCCAGTTGAGGAGGGGGAGTGATAGAATGGCTTTAGTGGGCACCTGGCATCCAGCCAGGGTCAACCCACGACAAAAAGTCATAGTACATAGGAGTATGTATTACACTCCTGAAGATTCCTAGTAAACTGCAGTTTGTCATAATGTTTGAGTGTATCACTGTATAGAAAGAGATTTAATGTAAAAGGTACAAGAAACTCAGGGTGCAAAGAAAATATAAAATAAAGTTTGTCATGGGGAAATTTTTAGTCTCATATTTAGATTTACTAGCCTGGATTTAGGAAAATGAAGTAATTGAAGTTAACATAAAAATGAAAATATAACTGAAGTTTATTTGACATCCAGTGTGGAGCATTCACCACGCAATACATTGTCCCACACAAGAGTCCAGCTGAACTTTTTAGAAGCCAAAGAAGAATAACGCCTCCAGCCTTCGAAATTCAGCACAAAGCCATTAATTTCACAGTGCCACTTCACAGAATGAAGATAGTGGTGGAGACACCAAGTAAAGCAATTCTAGTCGATTTGAATCACCACCCTCTAGGGCTTGTTAAAGCTATGGCTCGCGACAACCAGGAAGGGGTTATAAAATGGTATCAAGTGCAGTGTGAGCCAGATGGTCGGATTTCTTTTCTCACACAAAACAATAAGCCGCTCTGAAACACAAAGGACATGGCTTGAGAACAGCCGGGACACTGGAAGCAGAGAGCATGCCGAGGCCACCTAGCCAAAGAACTATGTAGTCAGCAAGCCAACAAAAGCAGTGCCAACACAGAATGGCATCAGCATATCAGACTTCCCAGCTCACACTGTCAGTATCAGATCTAATGAATAATCTAAGCTTTGAACTTTGATTTTTGTCACTAGTATTTCCTTTAGTTCATCATTCATGTTTCCTCTTCTTCCCACCACTGAACTCACCATCCTGGCACTTAGCCATCTCTCTTTTCTCCTTTATATACTCTCTCTTTACCTTCATTCCATTATTTCCTTTCCTTTGCTTTTCCCTTTTCTCTTACCTTCTCCTATATTCTGTTCAGGAATTAAAAACTAATAAACCACAAGTATGATTGATAACCACCAAGACTAAGTGAACTAGCAGCCAGCCAGCTATTCACTTCCCCCTTCCTTTGTTCTCCTAGCAGTTGAAAAAAATAATTTGAGGCATTCTTAGGCAGAAAGTTCCTTGGATCACAAAGGATTTCCTAAAGAGTTCTCTTACATTCTTGGATTAATCTTAAATATTTTTAGACAGTTAAGGCCTGAGAGCACCTCTGAAAGTGACTGTGGAACTTCCATTCACTAACATCCAGTCACAGGACTCTGAACTTCACAGGTGGGAAGTAGAGGACTTGACAGGTATAGAAAATATTCTAATATACTCCCCTTTTCTATGGATCTAAAAGTAATTAGCTTCTCTGCAGAATACTTTTTGCCTCTATACCAGAAGAAATTGAGACAGTTTATTAAGTAACTCAGAGTGTCACAGTCAACACCTAACCAAGCCATTACGAAAAATCATTCAGCGTCTGATGCAGGACATCATGACACGCCAATAAGCAACTGATGGAAAAATTACAGTAAGAGTGGAGAAAAAGTAATTTCTAATTTAGGATGGCCATTATCTTGATCCATGTCAAAAATGTACAGTTTGCATAACAGCCTTAATCATCAGGGAAAGACAAAGAGATGATTAAAACTTCCTACCTCAACTACTGTTTTATGCCTGTATCGCACACATGTTTGGGAAAAAATGTACAATTTAATTTAGTGTGAGGAAATAAAGACAGCAAGTGACAATGAAAAAGGAAGGAGTCCAATGAATCTGGGCATGCCCATGTCAGACACAGAAATGGGAAGAACAGTTCATATATTCTACTAACTGTTCCAAGTTTATCTGCACCACCGGTCAGCCTACAATGGGACTTCAAAAAAAAAAAAAAAATCAAAAGAAGAAAAATGAAACTAACAGATTTAGTGATAAATAATCTGCATAAAAGGCAGGTAAGGGACAAGAACCTGAAGTTTTAGTTTAGAAAAACAGCATATCAGGAGAGTACAGCTTTGACATAGGTAGCTTTCAATACCTCAAAATGCATTTATCAAATATTTCAGACATAGCAATTTGTGAAGGATTTGATGCTTTTTGTCTACGTTGTTTCATGCACAGCTTAGGCAAGACACACATTTCTCAGTGATGTTAATGGAGTTTCAACATATAAGCCAAGGATCTCTTTCATTTAGCAAGTCAATCCTTTAACTCCACTCATCATGTAAGTGTTTAAAATAGCAATTTTAAAACTGTTAAGTAGAACTCATGATGTTTGAGAACAACTATAAATCATTCGGTTACAAGATATAGTATTTAAATAATTATAGCTACTTAGCTGCTATTGTAATGTTAATCAGGTATATAGAACATTTGCTTATAACATTTTATTCTCCAGACATAGAATACTAAAGTGTTTTCTGGTAAGCTTACTCCTTTAAATAAGGTGTATTTCTCAGCTTCTCTGATCTTGAGCTCAGTACCAAATCTGTCTAAAACTTAGAATTTATCCATGAAGAATATTTTCCCCCGCAAGGAAAAAAAAAAAAAAAGTCAACCCAGTATGAGGATTTGAAACCCAAAAACCCTAAAGCATGACCTTGTTAGAGACAAATATAAAGCTTACCACAGACAAAATTTACAAAAAAAAAAAAAAAAAAGAAAATCAATCAAGTTACGAAGTACACAGTTGTTTGATCTGAAAATGAAATAGCAATAGACCAGAAAGCAAAAAACTTTAACTACAATCATCATATATAGAGTCGCTGTCAGTGACTACCATCTCATGTAACAGCATCTTGTAGGCATACTGAACCTCTTTCCCCTGCTGTCCCCCAGGTTCAGATTAGCCTTTATTAAAGAATACTGTGAAAGACTAAACAAAATGCTCAGAATATTTGTTTTCTGAATGTAAGAACTTTTTTGAATTTTTCTGGTCTCAGAAGCAGTTTATTGAAGTGAGATCATTTGTGCTAGAGGATGCCACCTAAACTAACAAGGAGGACATGTGGCAGTGCCCTTCTGACACCACTGGTAGTGATGGGGTTCACCTTCTCTATCCAGGAGTCCCTCTGTTGAGGGTTTTTTCCTATTAGCTTTTTAATATTTTTGACCTGATAGCTGGCAGGACTTCAGCCTTACTGAAGGCAATCTACTAGTGCCTAGCTCAGAAATGTTCTGTAAAAGGAAGGAATAACATGAAAATAGTTTGAAATCTTCTGGCTCCTTTACCATATAGATATAGTGAATGTTGGAGGACACATTCAACAGTCATGAATGGCAACAATGCTTTAATGTCACTGTGCTCTATTACAGCAGTGAATGAGCTGAAGTTAACAAGGTAGAAACTGAGATTGGTAAGGCCCATATATACCAAATAAAATATAGGAAAATTATATATACCAAATAAATCACAGGAAAATAATTGTCCCCATTCTCACCTGTTTAACACCACTGAAGACAACATAAGATGAGAAAGAAGAGAGAAAATGAAATATTTTACACTATTTGTAAGCATCTAGTTTTACTGCCCAAATTAGAAGATTTGAGTATCTTGATAAATAACAGTTTTCAGAAGGCAACTCAGAGCAAGTCACTTGGATATCCTAGTCTTTTTCTGAATATTGTCACTGACTAAAGGAGAAACCTACTTTTTTAATCCAGCATCCAAATTAGGTGTCCGAAATTGAACACTATTCGTATATTCCATTATCCACTACAATAGATATGAAACTAATGCGGTAAATTTAAAACAAAGATGAGCTAACAAAACTTTAGGCAGCATCTGGATGATATTTCTACCTAAAGTACTGTCTTGCTTTCCATTTCAGTAAATAAATCTCACTACATTTCCCCCCCCTCAGAAAAAGAAACACTATAATTTTTCAAACATGCTCTGAATTTATTTGTATTGTATATAGCACACTGAAGAACTGAAATTAGCCCCATAAATTTAAATGTTTTAGTGCTTGTTACTGTCATTTGTTCTATCAGAGTATTGCATCATCAAAAAAGTTTTTTAAAAAGATTGTGATCGTTAAGACCCAAGACAGAAACATTCAGGTTTTGTTGTTATTGCACAAACCATTCCCTGCAAGGCCCAAATGCTACACTCCTAAAGTAATTTTTTTTTCCCACTACCTCAGATAACATGCTACTTACTTAAAATCTATATATTATGACAATATACCAATTTTATACAGTGTCTTCATTTAGTTTTGAACAAATTTAAACCTTCACTATTACTTACAAGTGCATTTCCCATTACAAGATTTCCACACACACCCTTCAATCTATGATCCCCTGTCCCTTAACACGTTTTGATGAAGTTGCTGAGCTTAACATGTCTGCTGAAGGAGGCAAAGGAGGAGAGGCACTTCACCTTGGCAGTCACCCCATCTACTCAGCAAGAGTCAACTATAATGCTTGCACAGCTGGGCTTTATATATTTTTTTCTTTAATTAAGTTTATGAGAAAAGAATTTTTGGTGTGTTCCCCCTGCCCACCCCCCCTTCAATTATTCTACTACAAAACCCTTCATAATAATAAAGATATTGGTATTTGTGCATGACCTGGAATGTTTGGATTTGGTAAAAAAAGCCCAACTTTTCATTTAAAGGACAATTCCTCAACCATAAATGCAGTAAAAAATTCAATTCTGAAAATTTTGAAATTGGTTCCATTTGAACAACCTTATACTAGAATACAATTAAAATTTAAGTGGAATATTGTCATTTAAATGAATGTTCCCTACAAAGGTGCTATTACTGAGAATGCAACTATATCCACAACATATAATAATATCAACAAAAACAGGACAGTCTTTAAAAAGAATATGAATTAATTCAATCCCTAGGTAGACTCATTAAAAATGGCCTTATTTAAAAACATCCCCCCCCCCCCAAGCCATCTGCCTGTTTTAAACAGTGAAAACATGCTGCAAATCTGTCAAAGTACTCAAACATGCTTAATCAAGGTCTGTATTGGCAGACTTCCAGAAATCTGCAAGGTGTGCTCAAATTACATTAAAAAAGACAAGTTGCAATTATTGACATCTTCAGTATAAGATACTTAACATAAGGTATATCTCTCAGCAATCAGGCTGGCATCTCTCAGCATTCAGAAGATTAAAAAGTAGCTAAACTTGCATGCTTTAGTAAATATGTAGGTAAACTCTTCATTGTCCAAATTCAAAGCAAGGAAGACCCATGTAGCCATGAGCAATCTGCTGGTCTACCAATTTCAACACCAAATACAAGCATAGGTCCTGCAGCCTTGCAAAAATCCTCTGAAATCCTAAATTCTGTTTTTCCTGTAATAGAGATTAATATCCTTTGGGCTTTGGGACTGTAAGTACATTCAGATGAATGAGGTCAACAGCCACATTTGTAAGACAAGCTGCCACGGATTAATTTCCAGGAGACAACTGGTTTATTCAGGTTAAAAAGGGGTGATTGCCCAGAGCACCAAGTACAAACAAAAAGAAAAAAACAATCCATAAGATATCTCTGGAGTAAGATACTTACTGTAGTAACTTTTTCAGTAATTTATTCACTGTACACTCCCTGCAGCCTCTATACAACTGCTTGAAAACATATAACCTGATAGCAATATTCCAGATATTGTTCAGCTGCACTTACCTTTGAAGAAGCAATCTTCATTGTGTACAATGGTGACCTTTTGCTTTTTCAGACAGGCAGCCCTGTGCACTTCACAATGGTTTTCATAGAATTCTCCATCAGAACCGCACACAGGCTTGTAATGCGGCTTGCAGTGCTCCATGCATAGACACTCAGCTTGGCCAGTCTCCCCATTCACAACGCAGTGTCTACCCAGACCGCAGTACTTGTTTTCGCATGATCTGAAATGGCCATCTTGACCCATATACCCTAAAAAAAAAAAAAAAAGTAGCTTTGAGATATTAATTATATTTTATTCAGTTGCATGTGAGATACAAATAGGATTGTATTATGTAAATGAAGTGAGAATATGTCCTTTGTTACATCCTTGACAATATTTACTCTTCATTTAACAAGTTTCATAGCACATCATGCCTTTTTAAAGGTATATTGAAGTTTGTCCCCTTAAGATTGCTATGTTATTGCATGTAATAGAACAATGCATTCTCTAGAATTTATATCACAGAATCACAGAATATCTTGAGTTGGAAGGGACCCGTAAGGATCACTGAGTCCAACGCATTCTCTAGAATTTATATCACAGAATCACAGAATATCTTGAGTTGGAAAGGACCTGTAAGGATCACTGAGTCCAACTCTGTGCTCCTCACAGGACTACCTAAAACTAAACCATATGACTAAGGGCGACATCCAGACACTCCTTGAACTCTGACAGGCAGATAAAATAGACATTCACACATTGAGACTGATAGCAAGAATAACGAGAGATGGGTCAAGGCTTTTAAACAACATGGAGAAGAAAAAAAAAAAACAAAAACCTCTGTGGTGGCAAGACAATTACATTTCAGGGAAGAGCATGGTGGAAAAGCGCCAAACTGACTTGAAATGGGCAAATCCAATTCAACATTAAAAATTTCCCATAAGTTTTTAAAAATATTACTCCTTGTGCCAACATATCACCACTATATACAAGCAACAGATATTAACTGACAGAAATTAATATAAATCCAATTTCCTTCAATTACCGCTAGCCTCAAATAAAGTCTTGCAATGTCCAAGAGTACTTTACAGCACAGGTCATGTACACAACATTACAGAATTACAGGACTTCTTTGAAGTGATAGAAATGTTGCAGTTTGAGGCCGAAGTCCATAAATCATTATTATTTCTGCCTTCTGAATTGGAAGATAAAGATCTCAATCTGATAACTGCTGTGAATTATTAAGAGGTGTGTGGTGACTCAATAATGCACTGTGCTGTATATTGCTGTGAAAGTAGAAACCTATTTAAGACTTCACTTGGGACTTCATTTTAGTACTCTAATTGAATCTGATGCCTGAATGCAAAACAGCTACTTTCAGATGAGGGAGAATGATTTGCATAATATATATTGATATTTATAGTGTTGGTATATGTCAGCATATACCAATCATGTACATCAATAAACAAGCAAGCTTTTTGCCATAATGAAAAACTGTATTACTTTGTTATGAAATGTTTTATAAATGTCTCCATTTTACATCATTAACTATTCCAAAACAATACATCTATTTGCATACAACACTGCATACGCAACTCCTTCTATTGAAGTCGATAGTAAAATTCCCATTGACCTCAATAAAGGCAAGCTTCTTTCTTCAGACACAGTCTTTGCCTTAAGTTCAGCTATTTTTAACGCTTTCAGCACGTTTAACAAACACTGTTCTGTGCTATTTTTAAGTTAGGAACTTGCAGATATAATGTATTCGATAAAAAGGAGCAGCTATGCAGTGTTTCAAGTGTTTTATAGTACATACTTAAGAAAAAAGTTTAAATGTTTATTCTTAAGTCCACCAACTAGTGGTTATCAGATCACTCATAAAAAAATAAATATAATCCACGCAATTTCAAATGAGGTGACAAAATGTTCACAGATATAACTTTGATAGAAATTTGAACTAAAGGCGCACACAATTCTGAAAATGTAAACAAACCAATAAATATTAAATAGCTACTGTGAGATAAAAATAAATGTGTTTAGACTTAAGTATTTTTTTTTTTTTAAATAAGCTAGTGACACAGAAATCTAGGAATTTTAAGATTACCAGTAGAAAACAAGGTTATATGTAATGGCATGGATTTGATCTTCATCAGTTAAGTCAAAATACTAACTTTATTGTGGAGGATCAAATCAAATTAGCAAAAGGTGCAGGGCACGTGCAGTCTGCTTGGATTTTTTTTCTTTCACCTGAGTAAGTGATGAAGCACTAAGTGCTGCAACTAAGTAATAAAGAAACAACTGCAAAGAACTATTTTAAATACTACCGAGAGAAGTTTTTCCATGTTTCCACTTCACATTTCTGGGGAATTATTAATGAAATATTGGAACAAGCAGACTTCTAAATCACAGAGGAAAAAGCCAGAGAAACAAAAGGAGATACCAGATGTTTTGAATAGCCTTAGGAAGCGGCATTTACTAGCTATAGATAAAAAACACTAGCATTTTATTGTCAGAGCTGAAAAAACACGCAAAACGCTTGACCCAAATATGATGATACAACAATGTCAGTAATGTTTTTGTTCACACAAATGTATCATCTTTAAGTCTTAACTCATTGCAAAGTAAGTCTTTAAAAACACAGAGATAAAAATCTGATATACAAAGAACTTCTGTAATGATAACAAGGTTTAGTTGATAAAGGCAAGTGAAGCACAGCTTCGTTATTGGTCTGATCCACTGTGTTTGGTTAGACAGACCTGAGTGTTAGTTCTGACCAGTAGAGGTACTGCAGGGTATTCAGGACTCCTACCTAACATGCTTTTCATCAAGTTACAGCTGTCTGCCTGCCTATACCATGGCAGGAGGAATGAAAACTCAGTGTATAAACTAGCCGTCAAACAAAACCAACTTCTGCTGCTTTTCACTGTTCTAGCCCAACTTGCAAGAATCACTATATTTGGCAAATCCTTCATTTTATTTCACATTTCCAAAAAGGGTAGTTCCTTTAGGTAGCAATAATTTTCATCTTGGAATAGAGCTGCTTCCTGTTCAGATACAAAGCTACAGGAATCTTGTTATTATCAACAATAAACCATCTTTTAAACTCATATGGGCTGTGACTTGCAGCCCATTCATGAAACACCTGGCTATTCCAGTGACACTCAGAAAATTGCCACTATTACTTTTCTTACTGGGAATTATTATTAATGGAGGTATACTTTTGAAAGACTGATAATGGAAGGTTTTGGGGGGTTTGTTGGGTTTTTCTGGGGGGAGGGGGGCTGTCTGCTTGGTCTTTTTAGCACCAGTGTAGATAAGTCTCCTGGGACAAAGTTACTTAGGATGCAGCACCCATTCAGAAGACCACCAACACCACCACCTCCCTCCAAGTTATAAAACAAAAAAACACCAAGTTTTTCTGAAGGCTGTTCTTCCATCTAAGCATTTAGATTTAGAAAGCAAACTAGTCCAAGATGAACTTAGGTTCCTATATTTGGACATAATTCAGTAATTTACTAGAGAAGATAAGCAGCCCAGTATATTCAGTATTGAGAGACTGAGAACGAGTAAATCAAGAAGACAAATAATCCACCCATGAATGCTAATCTTTTGCCAGCAATTTAATTGGTATTGCTTATGTGATGATAGGTAAGTCTGCATTTGTCAAGTGCCACAATACAACAACAGGGAAGCGTGTACCCGTATTAGCTACGTACTCTGAATTTTCAGCCAAAAAAGTGTAATACCTATGCATTCTGAGAGGGTCTATAATAGTATGGAAAATAAAATGTACTTTGTTGCACTTGAAAGTAAGTCAGGAAACATTTAAATTATCATAGTCTTAAGTTAAAAAAACAAACACGCTTTAAGAAATATTAAAAATTTATTATGCCTAAGACAGCCAAAGCAGTGACATAGCTTTTTCAGATTCTCTTGAAACTTAAACTCTAAACAGACATAAAATGAAAGAGCAAAGAAAAAAAAGAGAGTTTTTATTTTTAAGAAATGGAGAAAGCAACTTTTTTTGGCTTTTCTCCTAAGACAAATTTTAATAAATACAGTTTCAAGCTGTCACTTAGGATTCCACATACATGTTTCCTAGCTGAAGGCCAGCTGAACAGCACCAGAGTTGAGCAAGGTTTAGGTCATGGTTGCATCATTTACACTTGGGAATTAAGTGGATGGTTTAGCATGCAAAAGGCTCACAGGAATATACACTTTTTCCTTTAACTAATCAGTTTAAAGAAACATTGCACATGGAAACTTTGGAAATTCTTGAGAGTATGCATCACCACGTTCTCCAGTTGGCCCTAGGCTGGAACACACACAAGCTTGCTGTATGTTGAGCCCTCCCTCACAAACTCAGACTTTTTTTTTTTTTTATTGCCCTAACAACATAATTTGCATTTATGGTTTCTGTCATAACTTGCAGCATTATCTACGTGTCATCTAAAACAAAGTGGCAGCTATTTTTGGAGGCAATACGTTGGTATCTTGTGTACAAATTACTAACACTGATTTCTGAGGTCAACAGTCCCGTTAACGCCACCTCCCTTTTATTTAAAACGATTATGTAAATGACAATTCCAACTCTACAGCTGTATTTTTGTTCAATATACTATCTACAAAAGGCTCAACCAAGACTGTAATCCTAATGTTGGTAATTGTCCAGTGTAGCCTTAAGTTTCACATGAAGCAGAAATATCTCAGGGAAAGCAATGGGGAGATGGGAGAAAGAAAAAAAAAAAGAGGAAAAGAAGATTGATTACCACCTACCACTAACACTGGTAGGGCATTAACACTGAGCATGACCTCAGCATGAACTGTGAGTATCTGCTCATAAATATTAAAGCTCTAGACTTTTTCTTTTTTTTAAAGCTGTAGTATTTTAACAGAAGTTCTTCAACAAATTTTGATATCACTAGCAAGAACAGCTTGTAATTACACTGACTGAATATGACATTAAATCTGCTTTACTCATTATCCAGCACTCTTGGTATACGAACTTCTTCAGTAATTTAGCATTTTTTATTCTGGTTAGGAATATTTGGGACAGGGGACAAAATTTAAAGAAAATAATGAATTTTTTTAGAGTAAATAAAAATTATTCATAATTTGTCAATATAATGCTTATGGCAATAAAGTTCCCCCACATAACTAACAGCACATATCTTAATAAACTAAAAAGATACAGGATTTTGAACTCTCCTTACCAATGTATTCTCTAAACATAATATTAGAGTGCCTGACCACAGAATATGCCTTGATTTTAAACTGTAGCATCTTTGCTTGGTTGGTTGTTGTGTGAGCCTCTATTGTAACAGACAATACAGTTTTCACAACTGACTACTAAATTTTCTGCATTCCAAACTCTAACTAGCTTAGCCAAGCTTTTGGACACACTACTAGGAATTTCTATTTCATACATTTTTCTGAAGTGATGGGACCTCTGGAATATGGTCACCTGGGGCAGGGTGGTGGTGTGTAGAGAAATCTCACTTGTGGTCATGTTCATGGATTTGTATGCAAAATAATTTTAACATGTGTCTTCTATAGATTATATACAGACATATAAGTATTTCTTACAAATTTCTAAAGTGACAAAAATATAAATTCCTGCTCCATGTTTATTCACTTTTCTTTTTCTGTGACTGATTTAATGATTGTAGGGCATCTTCAATTTAATAGTCTTTCATACCACTAACTACCTCATGAAGCTCATAAAAGTAGAAGGAAATAGAGCTCCAAAAAATGCCTTTGAAACCCTAACTTTTAAAGGCTTAGCCTTAAAAATAATCCAATCTCACATTCTTTTCCAAGTAAGACTAAACTCGGAGGTGTCTCTTGTCTTTCCACTTAAAACTCCTTTCTCATCTCTTCACATTCAACTTTCTTGTTGTTGTTTCCTCAATTTATCTAGAAGCTTTAGTTTCTCAGAGGCAAAACAGAAGTTCATACCAGCAGCACTAGTGGTTCAAAGATGGGAAAGTGGGAAAAAAGAAAAAACAAAAGCAAGCACCACACCTGTGCAGGAGCAGGATGAGCACCTGCAGCTGCAACTGCAGTCCACTGCCTGCAGTGACAGCCACTTTCAGCTCCCACCCCCCAGCCCTGCTCCCACCTGTAGGAGTAATGGTAAATAGTAGACATGGCTGATCATTAGTTTGCTGTCCCATGGTTTTCTTTCAGCATCAACCAAGTAAGCTGGAGTACTTTATACAAGACTTTACTTTGCCTGTGCATACAATCAGTTTTCGGCTGGGTCTTGTACTGTCCTCTCCTCTGTTCTTCCCTGTGCCATCCCCACCCCCCCCACTCACCCACAAAAAAAGCCCTCCTCCCCCCACTTTGTAAGGGAATGGAAGTACTATAAGGATTTGCACCTCCTTAGAATTTGATTGCAATCTTCTGGTTTGCTCAACACTTACCAGTGAGGACTGACTAACAGAAACGGACACAAGACATCATAACTGCACATGCCTTTTTTAACCTTAAAAGTCAGGCTAAATACACTTAAGAGAATCCTTGCCTTGTGTATTCAAATAAAGTTGACTTTCTTATTCTCCTGTAAAGGTAAATCAGGAACAAAACAGGAGAAAGTGCCATACTTCTAAAGGACTAAATATGCAAAACTACAGTGAGTAAAAGGAGAAGAAAAAACCCTCTAATACTGTCCTGGGTTCAGCTGGGATAGAGTTAATTTTTACAGGAACCTAGGAGGTGGGGGGCATAGCCGGGGCAGCTGACCTGAACTAGCCAAGGAGCTATTCCATACCATGTGACATCATGCTCAGTATATATATAGGGAGCGGGCCGGGGGGGGGTAGATCCTTCTTTCGGTGGGGGAGGTGGCGGAGTGTTGGGTCCCGGGTGGTGAGCAGTTGCACTGTGCATCACTCTTTTTGTATACTCGTTCATTAGTACCGTTGTTGTTGTTGTAATTCCTTTGTGTTGTCCCAGTAAACTGCCTTTATCTCAGCCCTCGAGGTTCCAGGTTTTTTTTCTTTTCTCTCCTCCGTCTTCCCCCCATCCCACCGGAGGGGGGCGGGAGGAGTGAGCGAGCGGCCGCGTGGTTCTTTGTTACCGGCTGGGCTAAAACCACGACAAATACCAAGGAGGTTTGTAAGAGTTGCGTACCCAGCTCTTAACGTGAAATATTGAAACCTCCCAGAAGAGTGTATCTGTCGGTCACAATCAGTCAGCTTAGCAACTTTGCCCATGTGAATCCCTTTCTCTTACCAGCACTTTGCAGCTACCTTGAGCAAACTTTACAGAATTTAGTTTCCTCAGAAAAGAGAAAAATCAAATCACACCTCCTCTGCTTGAATCAGATTGAAGACAGGGAACAAAAACACCACATAAGAAAAAGAGTAGAAATGAAAATGCAACCAGCACTACGTAAAACCATCTTCTGCTTACGAGGCAGAAACTTGTCTCACCTTCCAGAGCCTTCACCTGCTCCTCCGCCTTCCTGTTAGCTGACCCTGTAGGGCTTTCTCCTCTCCCCCCGCGGCTCCATCCCCTCTTGCGCCGCTGCGGTTTCCCTGCCCCACAAGAGGAGGCTCAGCCCCTGCCCAGCCCTCTCCTCCTGCGATTAAGACGGAGTTGCTGTGGATTCCTGCCTCTGTAAGCTTCCTTGCTCCCTCGCTGGGCTAGTAAGCATCTGCTTTGATGTCGGAGCAAAACAAACGACTATGACAACTCCACCACACAGCCTTTCCTCCAGAGCAGCGCCCTGTTCAGATTTCTGCCTGAACCAAAATCAATTTCACCACCAAAGTGCTGCAGGGCAATGCTCTGGCCCTGTGCCCAGGGCCCCGACAGCAAGGTCTTGTGTGCAGCCTCATAGCCCAGTGGCCTGCGCGTTCCCTCAGGTGAAATTACTGCCCTGGCTAGGACTCTTCACGTGCTTGTGGGAGCCAAGAAAGTGTTGCCAAAGTCTCTTTCGCTGCTGGGAGATGATCTTCTGGCACTATACTAAGCCTTGCAAAAATCCCCTCCGCTGATCATCCTCCTTACATTTGACCAGTGACCATTACATTGGTAAAACTATCTGTGGGCTCAAGACACGCTACTTGCCTTATACAGGAGAATGGAAAACATATACACGTCTGAAACAAAGAGCTGAACAGATTTGGAGTAAGAGCACTGCTGGGTCTACATGTAAATGTGGACTGATGTCCTCCGAGCAGTTTCAGGCCAGCAATTCATTATTTTCAAGTAAAACCTTAGTTGCGCCTAGCATTTACTGTGTTTTTCTCACATATTGTTTTTGTCTTTTGAAAAATGTTTATTATTCGTTTAACATCAAACCAGTGGCAAACAGTGTATGCTCTAAAACAAAGTGGGAAATGACATGCCTGCCTCATCACATAAATACATACATGGACCTTTATTCAACTGGTTGATTGCTTTTCAATTGCAGTGCGGCAGGCGATCCTCTATTCTGCTGGATATGTTATCCAATCTCACCAAGAGCAGGAAATGTGCATCACAGCGACAGCAGTTTTGAAAAGGTCATAGTTTGAACAACCTTTCACACATTTTAATGCTTGTTTGAAATACAGCTTGCTGAAAATCACAAAGGGCTAGCTTAGTTCTCAGTCAGACAAAACAACCTGAGTACTGCTCATTTGTTATTTAAAACCCAAACTGATTAGTTTTAGCAATATGATGAAAATAAGCAAAACTCTCAGTTAATTACTGACTGGAATTTCCCTTTTACTTAGTTTAAAATTATAAAGGCTGTTAGGATTTGGTCTCAAGAACCAAGGCAGTAACACAAAATAATAATAATAACTGTTCCTCTATGGTAAGTAGTATGGTAAGTCCTCTATGAAGAACAGTTTTGTCAATTTTGAGTTAATATTATAGTAAAAGACTGCTGTTTCCTCTATAGGTATATGTGGCTTTCCCTGGGATTAAATATGCTCCTATATGAAACAACATTATAAACAGAAAATTTAACTTATCCTCTGATCAAATAGCTGGCACCAAAAAGGTCATTCAATTACCCATGGTATGAACTAGTATACCATAATCCAGTTATTATACAATTCCCGTGTTAGACATTGAAACAAAACTGTTTTGTTGGGTTTTTTTACTTCAAAGCCCTCCCTGAAGAAAAGAGCTGTGATGACTTTCTGTTACTTTCCCCAGGGACCTCTACTAGAAAAAGCAGCACAGACATTGAGCAGCATTTAAACCGTATGGTTAAAGTGCTGCATCATTACTGTTCAAGGAAAGCTAAAAAAGAAATGCCAAGCATTTTCAGTTTTACTGATTAGAAACATTTGCTCCTAGTAAATTTGACATTGTTCATTTTTTTCAAGTTGTTACTAAGGAATGGTGGCGGGTTGACCCTGGACAGCAGGTAAGCACCCACCCAGTCGCTTGCTGACCCCCTCAGGAATTCAGAAGGAATTCAATATGGAATTAATTTACTAATTTCCATCCATCAGCAGGCAGATGCCCAGCCACCTCCTGGAAACTAGCACACGTAACAGGGCCATGCCTTAATCACCAATGTCCCCCGCTTCCTCCTCCTTTCCCCCAGCTGTTATTGCTGAGCTATGGTATGGGATATCCCTTTGGTCAGTTCGGGTCAGCTGTCCGGGCCGTATCCCCTTCCAGCTTCTTGCTTTGAGGGGGGCAGGGTGGGAAAAAGGCCTCGATGCTGTGCAAGCGCTGCTCAGCAATAGCTAAAACCCAACGCTGTCTTGGTCACCAATTTACAACATGGCACTATGTGGGCTGCTGTGAAGAAAATTAACTTCATCCCAGACAGACCCAGTACAGGAAAGTGTGAGAGCTTTGTAGGCATTAGTAAATCCAGCAAGGTAAGAGCAGGAGGGCAGGGAGGGGAGCAGGGAAGGAAGTTAATCTAAACTGTCAATCAGTGGAATTTTTAGGAAAAAGTGTATTTGGAAGAATATGAAAATAATTTCTCATTCGATTTCTTTGACAAAAGTAGTAAGAAACTAATATTTTCCATGTCCTTTACCTGTGTGGAACATAAACGCATGAAATTTAACAGTGTAAAGGTTATTAAGGCAGGCTATGAACTTTGCAAGCCCTTCAGAAAGAACAACAGCAAAACGCTGCATACTTGTATTGTATATATGAGCATAGCTCTCAAAGACACTTAACTCCGCTAACAAACTTTGACACCAATGACCCATGTGTGGATTTCTGAAAGAAAAAAAAAACACACAAACCAACAAAACCTACAAAACGTAAATGCCATTCCAAAAGGTGTGCAGTATCTGACAGTGGCGTTTTAGAGACAGTAAAAAGGAGCCTTAAAAAGAATGTCTTTACAAAGAATAGATATATACATGGTGAAGCAATACCATTTGCCTCTGGACCTTGTTAGAAGAATATCGTAATCTCAAATAGGCTTGAACTTTCATGACTTAATTCTGCCATTTTAAGTTAGCTAAGAAGTGATGCATAGTAAAATGCACTGCGTATACCCCTCTTTTTCAGAGCAGGATTGATCCTATCTGCTCCATATATTGAGCAAAGTTGTATTTTTTTCTGAAAGAGTTAGAGTTAACCCAAAATATCTACAATTATCAACCCCCCCCTAAAACCTAGACTGTGCTAAAATGAAAAGGCAAAATGATTTTCCAGACCTCTGTTAGGAGAGAATATTGCTCCATGAAAAGAAAAAATACATGGAAAAGTGAAGTATTAAAAACCTTCATCCTGACATATGATATGAGAATATTCCTGTTTGAAAAATTTATAAAAGCAATAGTCGACATAAACAGTCTATTTAAAATTATTTCTACATCTATGTATAAGTCTTTATACTTGTTACAAATTACCTGTTATACCAGAGATATATTCCATTTAAACAAATATAAAAATAACTTCTTTCACAGAATATAATGCACTAGTGAGATGATTCAGTCAAGCAATGTGACTAGTGAAATTTTTTTTTTTACTTCTGTACTTAAACTAAAGATATTTTCTGTGGAATATAATTCCTAAAAAAAAAAAGATTAAAGAATAGTTTTGCTGCTAAACCATAGTAAGACAGCTTCAATTTTGTAAGTCTGGTACTCTTAGTGGAAATAGTTCACTATAGAATCAACTGTTTTTATTCTTTTGGTTCTTCTAATAAATCTGTAAAAGCAAACTGAAGTAAAAATACAAAAAGCACTATCTCCTACCTCATGGAAAATCAATCTTATAAGAAAATGCATATATATCTTTATGAATGAGAAAGCATTTAGCTTTCAACAGAAAGAAAAATTCCAGTCAGATATTCCAACTGTCATGTTTTTTGTAATAGTTGATATAACTTATGCCTAGTGACAAACTGCCCCATAAACATAGCAAAAATACTGTGTTTTTTTCTTGGATAATATTAGAAATTGATAGAACCCACTAGTATTGCTACATGTGAATTAATCTAGGGCTATAGTAATAGATAATCCTTAAGCATTTCAGAAATACAAGATACAGTATTAATTGTACAAAAATGTAAAGATCATTTTAAACTACTATTCAAGAGAGAACTGTCTACAAGAACATCTGTAGAGATTCATAATTGCCACACCTCTGGTTCAGCTGTTGCATTTCTTCCCATCTGAAAATGGCAGAAAGTTAAACTGCAAACTATGGTCAGCACAGCTACCAAGGCCCTGTCAATTGTTTCAATGTTTTAGCTACTGAAGTGCAGAAACTTTTCAAATGAATGAAAATGAAAATCCTGTTATAATATTCACTGTAGATGTAATTTCCGAAAGGAAGGCTAATTTCCATACACATTAATAAAGCTAAATAGTTTGTTATACATCATACTTTCTTAAGTGATTTCAAGTAATTTATGAAATGGGACACACAGAACTAAATTTACTTTTTATAACTAGACAAATAAACATTGCTGTGGGAATAAGTATTTTGGGCTACTAAATTTTTTGTTATTATACTGAATTGAAAGTTATTGCAGGTCAACAAACCCTGTTTATGCTTGGCAACTCTAAGTTATTAATTGCAGCAGAAATAAACATTTCATCACAAATCCTTTTTAAATTGCAATGCCTTTGTAACAAAATTTTTACAACTGTTTTTATCATAAACAGTTAAATGACTGAAATTATAATGCAGAATATTTTTTTCTCTGTGCTTAAGGACTGCCAGCTGATCTTCCAATTTACAACAATTTGAAAACTGGCAAAGAAATCTAACTAAGATCTGTGTGACTTGACTAATTAGTTTAAAGTTACTGGAATGACCCAGGTAACTTGCTTAGTTTTCAATAAAACCAGTTATATCTTTACACTGTACATTTATCCTCACACAGAAGCATAACTAAATTATAGCTGTATTATTTTCTTTTTATTACCTCACTGTAAGGTAACATACATAGAATGCTTACATACATTTTAGGTCATGACAGAGCTTATTTTACCATCTTAATTTCATGTTGTGTGCAGAAGAAGTAACACAGTACCACAGTCTAAAGAAAAAAAAAAAAAGAAAGTACAAATAGGAATAGGAATGGATATGCACTTCTTTTAAAGCAGTTTAATACACAAATTGCCATAGCTATTTCTGAATAATTTGGACATCAGTGTACTTCCAGTCATGCTGTTAGCACAAACTTGCTTTTTATTCCCTTTATAGTTAGTCTTAATTTTCCACCTGAATTAATAGCCAGTGTAAAGGATATTCATAAATATATATGGCCTAATTTTTTTCAACATAACTTTACTGGAGTAGAGAGATTTTGTTTGAGTATGTACGCTATGCAAGTATTTAACTCAACTTATTTCTTCCTCCCTCTTCCTTAGCTGCACCAAGAGTTATATGGCTTTCCACCCCATGTTTCCTTTCTTGAAGGAACATTTTTGAGTGGACAATGGTCTTAGTAATATTCCACTGACAGGAACATCACAGGATCACCACAGATTAACTCGGCAAGAAAAAAATCATCAAAGTTCTGTGGGTTCTGCAACACAGTCAAGTCAAACTGATTTTTTCAGAGGTAGTGGGAGGCACACTCTCCTGTAATGTTACCTGCGTGGTACGGTAAAACAGATGCTGAAGATTTTCAAGGCAGTGATGGCAGCTGAAACAGATAGAATGTGCTTGCCTCACATATTGAACTCATTCGTATTTGATCAGTTTAAACTGATCAGTTTAAATATAACTCTAAATTACGCAATTTTCTGTCTGCGGTGCTTGAAGAACTCTTTTAATACTGCTGATGTAAAATGTGACAGGCAGTGAGCAGGTAAAGTCTAACAGACATATTTAGATAGCCTAAAATGTTATCTATATGCTGAAAATGTGTAAAATTGCTGAATGTGTGTATGATAGTATAGAGAATACATGTAAAAATAAGTATCGTTCTCCAAAATAACAACATGGTTAATGCATGTAACATAGGACAGATTAAAAATTATTTTTATCAAATCCATGTTGTTAGAGAAGTATTGGGAAATTAAAATGTAACTAAATTAAATTTAGTCTTTTGAAAGCTAGATTTGGGGAATAATCTCATTATTTTGATCAGTTGAAGCTGTCAGTCCTGTAATAATCTGTTGATGAGTATGTAAGATGCAGAAATCTTTGATCAAATAATTACTCTGACTCTGCGTTTCCTGCATTTTCAACTGCTGTAACCAAGTAATTGTGAAGTGACTAGTTTTCTCAGTGTTGACCAAAAGTTTGAATTTTAAGGCAATAACTCCAACCTAATAAATGTTTTGGCACATTTCCCCAGTATATCCTGTTTTCCTAAGCTTGTATTTTGAGAAATAATCTATTCTAATGCTCCATACATCATACATCTAAGGTAGGACTGCTGAGGAAGTGATTCAAACCTTGCTGCTATTCCAGCCTTTGTGGTGATCTGTGGTCCCAAAATCTAAACTCAAAGAATGTGCTCGTACTCTACATAAACTGCAAAGTAGTATTTAGACTAGGTCTACACCACTTATCACATTTACATAGAGAGCTTAGATTGAACTGATGAATGCTTGGGTGTTGGGACCATCCATGGCCATGGAGAACATGAATTTCTAAATCTGCATCATGAGTCACTGCCCAACTCAGAATGCAGCGTTAAGGAGGGTAGTTTTCATTTAACCAATATATAAGCATTAAATAATTATTGATGAAAGGTATGTTCAGGAGAAAGCGATCTGTTAAAAGGTCTTTTTGCCTGGGGTTTTTGTTTTGCTTTGGTTTGGTTTCATTTTAATCTGATGAACTGATTAGTAGTTTATATTCTTGAAATCAACACTATAATGATTTTGTTCCAGCTTGGTTTTTCACTTCACCCTGAAGATAATCTCTTACCATCATCTAGGAAGAAACTGGTTGGTCTGCTCTGGACAGCTCTACCTGCTATAAGGACTGCTGTGGCTCCTTGACCTAAAGCATTATCCTAAACGACCCCCAACAACTGTAGGAGTTTGCCAAGTATGATAATAGCTCATAAATTCATGTTCTTGTTTTGTGTTTCTGTAGCAACTAGGTACTAATAAAACATCCCCAAAGGCAGAAGCTGCATTTTCTGCCTCTGATAGCCTTCTCTTTTCCTGTTTTTCTGTGCTGATCCTGTTTTGATCTTAAAGAAAAACAATCAGACGTTCAATAACATCAACAGCTTGAGACCTTGTAAAATTAACATTCTCTCTTTTCTCTCATTACTACCATCTCATTAATAACCATTATACAAAACTAAAATAAAACAAGGGGGAAAACAACTTCTGGAGGGAAAAAAGTATTCCAATTTTTTTTTTTTTCCTGTGTAAAAATACTTGTTAAAGCTAAATATTAATTACAATTGAAATTCTTTGACTCATACTAATTTTTGAAGTCTTAAATGTTTTATGTGTTTTCCTGATTAAAATTCACAAAGTTGAACATATTCATGTTCATTTTCATTAGTGAACTAGCCACTAATGGCTGGACACAAACACAATTGCTTTTATCTGTTTAATGTAATTTTAAACCAAGATTGCTGTTAACAGATACAGTGGCACTCTCTACTCAACACACTCTGTCTATTTCTTGCACTCACAATCTCAATATTTGTGTCCATTTTCAAAAAAATATTATGTCTTTGTGCTTAGGCTTTTATAGAACAATCGCAACTAGAAGAAAATAATTATATATGTAGTGTTATGCAGAACATTTAAAGTGCATGCAAAGAAAAAAGACATGAAATCAGAACATTCAAAACAATTGAGCAAAGTGTTAAATGTACCATCTGAAGTTGTGTTGGTAGCCTCTGATTCCTGCAGCTAACACAGAAAGCATACCATGTGCTAATGACTAAACTTGGCAGACTTTCAAGGTCTGAGTTTGGTTTGTTCAGGGTTTTTTTCCTATAAATGGACTACTTATCATTTTAGTTAGCATTTGCTTGACTTCAGGACTGTAAAAATGAGAAGTCATGCTGTGGTTTTTGTGCCTCAATCAATTTCTGTTTACTGAAATCAAGGAATTATCATTTTACAGTACAGACATTAACAGACGGCTCATGAGTGACCCTTCCTAGATTATTGGATCTACACTGGTGTGAAAGTAGAGTGAGTGAGCTGTGTTCTTTATTGAATTCATGCATGGTGAACAGCAGATTTTTAAAAACAGGACTGAGAGTGAGCTAAGTTCATACTGAATAAATATATGAACAAATAACAAAACAACTGACAAATATTGTTTAGTAGAGTGATTTTTCTAACCCTATTCTTTTTTTTTAATACTGTATTTTAATAAAAAGGAAAAATCTATCTTGACAGTTTCTCAGATAGTATTTAGTGCTTTTGACTGTAAAATAATGTGCAATCTCATAACGATATCTAACAGACCCCCTTTTAAGGCAAAACACCCCACAAAAAACAGCAGATGAACAAAATATTACTTTTTTCCCCAATTTTCAATTCAGTCCCTAGAATCTAATGATCAACAGCAAGGGCCATACTCCTATTTCTCACTACTGAATTCAGCCTCAAGATCATTCTGGCTACCTTAAGCTTATTTTCGTTATTCCTATTTTGGGTGGGGAGGAAGAACCTTTGCTGCAGTTCAGGCTTCTTGGGGGATAGCCATCAGCTTGAAAAAAACAGTCAGTGTAATGTTTTGAAAATCAATTTGTCATGACTGAACTTGAGTTTGATGGAAGATAAAAGACAGGAAAAAAATTGAAGTGAAACATCTTAAGCATGTGATTTTGGTTCTTAAGTTCACGTTTAAGGAAATACACAAAACACAGCTAAAGAAATAGTAAAACATTCAGTCCTCTTGTTTATGTGGTTCAGCCAAAGCATTTAGAAAAAAAGGCATGTCTGTGTTATGATCTCAAATGTGTTAATAATCTACACATCCACCATGACTTGCTTTCAATAACAAGTTATTTGAAAAGTTTTCAAGTGGTAAGAATATCCTCCTATTCATATGATGAACTATTCCATTGCTAATAAATTATAAAAAAAAAAAGAAGGTAAAAAAACCTTGAAGACCAAAACAACTACCATTTATATTTTAGCCTGCTGTAATTTGAAACATTTATCTGTCAGAGTTCTATTGAACTCTCCACTTTGGCTTGTGATATTCAAAGGTTCTGGATGTACTTGAATTAAGCATTCAGTGATCATGTGGAAAATAATTCAGCTTCAGATTACTCTAAGAAAATGAGGGAACTAAATAAGGCAATTGTTTTGCAAAACAAAATAAAACCCTGAAGCCTTATATTGAATTACAGACTTTATTCTCTTCAGTACCAAAAAAAACAAAATTCAATTTTGCAATGTAAAATAATGCAAGGATGTGTGTGTTGCTTTATTGCTTCTCCACAAGAGCCTTATTTTGCATGGCTATGTTTCTTACCTGTCCTAACTGTCCTAATATTTTCCAAGAGAATCCAATTTTGCATTAATTCAGTCAGGTGTAAATTCAGGGCCTTGAATAGCCTGAGTTTCTACTCCAGGTAGAAAAAAGTAATCATAAGAGACTTGGAGATAGCAGTAGGAATTGGTTTGTGAGATTATGAAATTTTGTGAGCAAGATGAATTCCCTCAAGTGTGGCAGTTCTTAAAAAAAAATCTAGTGGCAAGGACTGGAATGTGAGGAAAGACTATCATTTCTACATTCCCGCTAAAGTAAGAGGAACATGAGAAAATAAAGAGTTATCTAAAGAAACTCAGTGCTTATTTTTCTGTTATTGTTGTTGAATCATTCTGAAACAATCTCATTGAAAATGTAGATTTCCTGAAGAACAGTCAATGCAAAAACAAAGAAGAAAAGCTAAATGTTACAGCCATGTGAAAAAACGGGAGGAAAATAGAAGGTCTATAACTCTAAGCTGAAGTAGAAAACAGTAGAATACTCACAACCCAAAGGCCAGGATAATTCAAGTGTTAAATAAAACGTACTCAAAAGTGAAATCTACTCTTAAAAGGACAGCATTGCAAGTATGCATGAAATAATGCATAATTCATCTTATATAACTTCTCATAAAATCAACTTAAATAGCATTAAAAACTAGATTTATTTTAATTCTAGTGCTGAGGCAGTCTTTCAAAAATAAGCATCAACAAAATCTGAGGCTAAACTGAAAAATGCATTTTATGGATAAGTCCTGTAACATCTATCAACAGGCAAATAACTGCATATCCCTGTATAAGTAAACATAGTCAACTATTTTATAAACTGTGAGTTCCAAGATATTACACAATTGAATTTATGGAATGTTGACATGCACTACTATGTTCTGGATACAAAAAATGTAGTAATGCATGTAATTCTGAAGAAGGGAAAACAACAAAGGAAAGTAAAATGTGAGGTGAAAAGAGCTGTTATTGACAGGTATTTGTCAAGGATTCTATAAGATAATTCACATAGCTTGTGTGTAAACAGGGACACATTAAGAGCAAAGGACACTTGCATTCTTTGTGTTTCAGAGACAGAGAGAGAGGTGTTATCCCAGAACTCTTTGATTGCTTTAGTTAATACTGCTAATCTTTCTGGAAAGTGCAATGGAAGTGTAGCAGAGTAAAAAAAATTATTTCCCTCCCCCTGCTCAAGAAAAAGCTGCTTTATTGCTATGCCTCTCAGCCATCCTTATAGTTGAAAAAATAGCTAGTGGCTTTTTCGGGGGAAATGAGCTGTTCCATTCAAGCATTTCCTGTTCCTTCCCTCCAAAAAGCTTCTCTCCTTTCTATTATCTTCTCCTTTGTTCCAATGAGAGAGAAAGGAAACTTCCCTCTTTCTGAGATTCACAATTCACAAACACCTACACCTTTTTGCTTAGTCAGTCAAAATTGCTTAACGTGAAAAGGTTTGGCAGGCAGCTTTGCTATTCTGTAATTATTCCTTCTTGCATTTCTGGTAATGCGATAATGAAATCCATCATTATGTGATGCTGGAAGCCGCGACAGAAAGTCATCTTTCTATTTTGGTCTACCAAGGCCAATCTTTCTGACTTACACTCTTACAAACAGTGCATGATCAGATGACTTTTGGAATACGTTTTGCATTGCCACTATGTGAGAAATGCATAGTTTGTAAACATCATATAAATAAGAATTAAATAGAGAGGAGAAATAGACTGTATCACAACTCTACAAATTAAAAAGTGATGCGTATACAAAACAGGATATTTATGGCTTTGTTTCAAAGAAGACTAGCTTCAGAATGAGCTTCCAATCATCTGTAGACAAGTCAAACAACCTCTGTTGATGGAGAACAGGAAACAGATTCAAGCTTAATAGAAAATACTATTTCTCTTTACAAAACTCCATTGTAAAACTGTGCATTAATATGGTCAAGTTGCAATCTATGATTCAGTTTCTTTCTTTTTTAAGTAGAATATTTCTGAGGGAACAAAAGTTAAACTACAAAATGACATCAGGATCACACTGATGTCAATAGTTAACACAGGTAAAGAAGAAAATATCGATCATTAAATAGGGAGCTGCCTTTTTTCGTAAGAACTTAGACAATTGTAAAGATAAAGAACACAAAGATCCCTTCATGAAGCTAGTGAGCAGAGTTTGCATAAACAGGGGTCCTTGTTACAGACAAAGGGGCACAAATATGGGGGGAAGGTATCATTGCTCATATATTCCAGTTCAAAAACAAAGGTCAGTCAGTTGCCAAAATTCCTCCAGAAAAATATCTTGTGTGAGATACCAGGACTGCGAAAAAAGAGGATGCATCGACCACTACACATCTTCCTGCCGCAGACCCAGCCCATTTTCTTTTCACCCATAGCTTTGAAATTTTGATCAAAAGATAATCCTAATTAAATCATCATTCTGAAATCAAATTATTAGAGTAAATTGACACAAATGGACTCCTGGGCATATCAAAGGCACTTCAAATACATCTAGTACTTCTGTCATTAAATGGATGATCTAAAATCTTTTCAAGTTTTGGATTAATCAGTCCTGAAGTCCAGCACTTTGTGCTTGGATATAAAACGCTGCTGTATATATGTAATGTAACAAAACTAGAAGAAAAAGTTAATTTATATTTTAGCATTAAAAAAACCCAAACAAATCTAGTAATATCTAAATTCTTCTTGTGCACAGTAGGGCCTACTCCTCATTATTAAGTCAAGTATCTGACATATTCTCATAGATTTTTCTTTAAACTCAAAGGGAGAAAACACCACATTTCACCAACTTTTATTAGCTAGCATATTCATCAGGCAAATCCAATCTCTAAATAATAATGTCTTTTATGTTGCCTTCAAGAGAGCAACATGCCAGAAGCTATTAATATTTAAAGACTAAAACCAAAGTAAAATCATTGTAAATTATCTACCAGGTATTGCTATAGGCCTAGATTCTTTTGCCATGCTCCATCATACATGGTAGCTAGCCCTGTGAATAATTCTATGCATAAGAGGTAAATTTTAGAGCAATTGCTAATAAAATAAGTGACTGCTCAACATGAAAAAAGAGTAAAAGAAACTGATCTAAAGAGGAAAGTAACTTAAAAGGTGAGGAGGAATTTAGTATGTTATTTAAAAATGCTCAAGTACATCTTTAATATTAAAAGCTAAATATTTCATTAGAGAAAGTAGACCTGTCAGGTAAATAATGTTACTGTACTACAGTTATTCTCATGCTGTGTTTGTTAGGAATTTTATCAATCTAGTCTATATAATATATGGAGAGTGATTTCACAAAATCAAGACTGAACTTGTACTGAAGAAATATGATGCACTTAGCAACATGAAGGAATAACCAAAACTCTGTGTTCAAAAATCAATTCTTCCTTTCATAGGGATTCTGATAAAGTACATTAGAAAAATCATTATGATCTTTTATGCTTTTGTTAAGTACTTCATAAAATCAAAAGGAAATTAACTAAAATATTAAAGAATAAAGAATCCTGGTGAACAAATAAATATAAATACAGTTTTCTGCTAGAAAGGACTTTAACTTAAGATTTTCAACTCTCATCACATGTTTTCCAGCATGTGATAAATCACAGAATACAGTGAAAGTCATCTCAGTTACTTTATTTACTATTCAACATACTTCAGGGTCAAAGAAGAGTTTAAAATGTACTAGTAAGCATTTTGATGCTAAGGATACTGAGAGAATAGTGATCATATTGAATAAAGCTGACTGGAAAACACTGTTCTTGCCAAAAATAGTTAAAGTTTTTCAGTTACATAGATTTTTATTAGAAAATATAGATTTGTTGAAAAAATAATTCTCTATGGAAAGACATTCACTTGAAAAAATTGACCAAGTAAAGTGGTTGAGACGGTAATAGACAGCAGTCTGATTTTTGCTGAGGGCACAGGATACTAAAGCAGATCACATTTAAAATACTTGAAGGCAATAGGATTTACTGAGGGTAAAAAGTCCCTTGGCTCTGAACAAATTACAATAAATTCTGAGAAGTGTCTACTCACTGTCACCATGGAATTTTGATTAATTTCTGAAACAAAGAAGGACCAGTAACTTCAGTCGAAAATTTGTCTAAGCTTGAGTATACTTTCGATTTTCCCCATATTGAGAAAGTTTTCTTCATATATCTCTGAAATAGCATAGTCAGTTTCTGCGCTGGAAAGCAATTCCTGTTCCATTCACAGCTTGCTTCCCATTAATACTATTCACATTAATGGTACTCAGTAGTATAAAGCTTCTTTACAGAGGGTACATCTAGGGTTAAGCTTTAACTATATAAAAATCTGACAACAGATAACACAGTACAGGAGTCTTATAATCTGTTCAGAGCCCTCATCTCTTCCATCCTCTTGCAGTGAAATGAGTATTCTTTCTAGTGTCATTTCAGAAAAGGAAAATGATGAATACTGCTCATTCTGCACTAATACACATGCACATCTCTCTTCCCTGCTGTCATTTGTAATACTTTAGAACATAATTTTGTCTCATTACTCGTAAAGTACAGAACCTAGCACTTCTTTCTTCCCATTTTTTCCCATTTCTACTACTCCAACTTTAGATAATCACATCGTCTGAATGCCTCCTGCTATTTCTTCTAAGTTAAACTTTTAAAAAAGTGCAAAAAATTCCTTGCCCACCCCAAGAAAATTTTCATATGCATTTGTTGAATTCTAGTAAAGGTAAGAAGAAGGAATCTTAATAATTTAGTTCTCCCACAGAATACTGTACCACTGTAGCTGTTACTACAGAGCAATGCTCCCATAAACAACATATTAACACCACAGAATAATACTGATGCTTCATAAACAACATAGTTTTATAATAATAGCACCATATGCAAACTGATAATGGATGACTTTCTATAAAATTTATTTAAGATGGCCAAGCTTCATTTAATGCAAATCAATCAGAAGGCAGATTTAAGCCATGTTAATACTAACTTAGTTCTCTGAACACTAGGCATTCTTTTGGTCATTACAGTAAAATAGAGCAGTTCACACTACTTTGTGCATCAACAGCAAACTGTCCATGTAGGTCATCCATTCCTGTGAGGAAGATGTGGAAGCCAGAGACAGAAGACAGGCATGTTACCCCCTGTTGGCTAATGACTACTTTGAATCAGATGTTCAAAGCCCACATGATTCAGCCCTGACATATATGGACAAAAATGAATATGAAGGTCCACATATCTGCTTGTATAAGTATTAAGATTCAATGTCGCAGATGCTTTTCTGTTTAAATCCTGAGTACTACGTACACCACATCTGAGGTGGAAGGCACTCAGCCCTCCATTTGCAGAAAAATGAAGTTTATGATCCAGTTTGCCTTTTCCGTCTCTTTTATGAACTTACATTGGTTCCTTATTGAGAGAATGGCAATCATTTGGCAATATCCAGTAAGAATTTAAAAAAAAATGGTATAGATTGCTCTGTGAGCCATCAGCCTAATGAAACTTGGTTTCTCACAAATGTTTGTCTTCTGTCACTCAGTTCTGCCTTTTCTCTTCACTTTCCCTTGGCCCAAAATTTTATCCCCTTTCACAGTAAACCCATGTCTCCTATAACATGCTACCAGATAATAGGCAGAGTACATGGTGACTAGACCAAATATATAAGCCAAATGACATGCCAGCACGTATATGGTGGTTGGCCTGCCATTACTCATGTGCAGCACATACGGAAAACATGTCCTTTCCTCTCTGCAAGACACTAATTCAGTAGTTCATTTTGTAAAGTTGCTGATTAGGACAAAACTGGTAGAATGTATCTCTGAGACTCCAATTTCTCTTTCAAAGTTGACTCAATCTGATCAATGGGCTTAAAAAGTTATTAGGAGGGGACTGAAAGAGAAAAAAAAAAAGAGATGATTTCATAAGCTTCATTTTCTAAAGAAGCCAGACTATAAAAGAAGCAAAAGAAAAATATAAGGAATGCCCAGGTAGCTAATAAGTAGTTAACTATGTACTGACTGGAAGTAGCCAATTTACTTTTGGACAGAGCTGATTATTAAGGCAAAAAACCAACCTATATGAGGTAGAATAACCACCAGGAGCTTTATTAAAGAGAGAAGGGTCTATAAGACCTCTCATAAGTAAACACGTTCCTTATGCCAGTAAATAATTTCACTATACTCATCAAGGGCAGTCATCATCTTATGAATGCAAGATGAGTTCACTTTAGCATTGTCACTGGATTAGTTTGCCTATTTCATTGCTAGCTGTATTCACTACTGCGTTTTGGGGTTTTTTTTGTCATTTCCCTTAAAGGTTAATCACCTGCAGCACCTTTTAAATAGCCCTAAGTTCCGTATTAAAAACAAACCCTTAAAGTTTCCAAAAATTTGTACAAAACTTTTATCTGTGGCTCACTGAAAGTGTGGGAAGGTCAGAGCTACAATCATACAATCATTTGCAATCCTCTAAAAAATTCACTTCTCTCTGTAACTTGTATTTGAATCATAGATGGCTTCTGTGGCAATGTTCACATCATATATTTTAATATAGAGAAATATGTAGCCCTTTTCCACTCTTTTTATTGTCAGTAGGCATGATGTAAATGTTAAATCTGCAATAGAAATAAAACTTCATAAACCTGCTGCCATTTAAAATCAATGCATTTTAAGTATGATTCCTGATCACTTTCAAATATACAAAATATATCTTGTTCTTTTGAAGGGGATGGCGGGGAGGGACCCAAGTGCTTTGGAGTAACCTATGGGCAATACAGTAGAAGAACATGAACAGTTCATGTTCTAAACACTGACATCAAAACTTTAAAGCCTGAACTTGCAGATAGGTTAAAGTTGTCCTTCAGTATTTAAGGTAGATTACATTTTTTTAAGTATCAGTTGCAAAATCAACCACTGAAAAACTGATTATTGCTGAAACCTGTACTAAAAGTCATGTGTCAGCCTGAAATCTCCATCTGATCTTCAGCTTTCTCAGCACACCAACATAAATCCCTCCCAGTCTTTGTAGTTTCTTCTCAGGGTTAGAAGCTTTCTTTCTCCTCTGTGACCCCATCATAACCAGGCTTAGGGGTGTATCTCTGCTCTATAATCACATTGGAATTGACACCCTACTTAGGACTTACAGCAAATCCAGAGTTGTCAGGGTAACTGACAGAACACAGGAAGGTTACAGGTGAAGAGAGGTGAAGGAACACAAGTCCCTCTGTGTTTCCTCATTTGTCTTTTGTAATTTTCTCTGTTGTAGAGCGTAGAAAATTTGATAGCAGCCAGACTTTTCAGACTGCTGCCTATAGTTGTGGGATGCATAAGAGTGCATTGTATACTTTCAGTACATCATCATCAACACTACAATATTGGTGTTAGCTCTTTTTGTTCCTAATAATCATACATTCTTGCTGCATGGTACCTTGGAACTACTACTACAAAGGCTCAGTGGATTTCAGAAATTAGAACATTTCCTGTGTTAGGCCATGCTTTCCAATTAAAAATGCCTTAACTAGGAATACTGAATTCACAGTGTATGTTGAAGGCTCACCTAAAGAAATCCCAGTATGTATCAGGCAAGCTCCAGTTCTCAAGCTTTGGGCACTTTCATGCAAACCTAAAATTTTTCTGCAGTAAGGAGATAATGTGGAAATGTAATTTGTCTGCTTCTGTGGCTTTATCTCATTTAGTTTTAAACATACGTACATTTCATGATACAGTTTACTTGCTTTTTCACCATGTTTCACTCAGAGGAAAAAAAAATCCAAAGAGCAACCTTTTATAAAGAAAAAACAGCATCAATACTCAAGGAATATACCTATCAAAGAATTTTGTTCTCTATGGACATACAGATAGACTGGGGGGAAGGAAAGTGACTGCTAGCGTAGCAGATATAGCATAAAATTCCTATTAACTACAAAATGTGGCACCGAAAATTTATTTCCTATTGTGGTGGGTAATGTGGCCAGCTCCCAGAAAAAAAAGAGAATTAGTACCATATAAAGATGCATTAACTAGTGAAATTAAAGCTGTTCTTATTTGCTTAATGTCTAATCCAATTTTAGCTTCAAGAAATAATATGAGATTTGGAAAGAAATGGGATAAATTGTTTTCAGATCTTCAACTTTTCCCACCATTATTTGTACTACTAAAAATTCTGATACCTGTAGGTATAGATATGTTCCAGAAACCATGCTAAGGTATGATACACTAGGCTTGAGGTCTGGTGACTTTTGTTGCATTTCTACCATTGTCTCTAAACTTTGGAGACATAATTAATTCAAACTGTGGTGGTGTTCTGTTTTTTTCTTGCATTTTTTTTTTAAACTGTGTAGAAATACATTCAAGGTGTACAGATAATGCTAACCAGATTTAAGCCAATGGGAGCATACACTCCATTGTACTAATATGCTCCATATTCACTAATCCAACATATGCTACAAACATCTTCTGAAAATAGTTTTTCAATTCTTATAGCTGTCCTCCTAAAATCAAGAACATAATGATCAATTGTTAGGAATGTAGTAACATTCTACAACCCCTGAGAAGGAACACAAACATTCAAAATGTAAGTGCCTTATTATTAGGTTCTTGGCACTGTTTTATGTCTATGTCATGACTGTTGCTAGGAGCATTCTTTTCATCTTCTCAGTCTTTCCTCCCCTATGTGTCTTCTGTGTTGCAATTGCCAGTTGTGTCTTTTTGTATGGTATATAAATGCACTTTATACACAGAACTAAACTCTGAGAGAGGCTGATACAGACTGTTGTTGCTCAATTGTTAATGGAGAAGTTCACATCAGAAACAGAACTGTGATCTGCATGAGTTCTGTTAACTTCCAGGTAGAATTCCAATTTTAACCTTAGATGGTTTGGGGAGACATAAAAATTGCCTTTCTTCTCTATGATAGAGTGCCACATCCCAGAACAATACAAATATTGAAGTAGACCCCTGCTACTGAAATGACAAATAAACAAATACAAGGTTCATTTCTTCGATTAGAGTTGAAGGTTGTTTGTCATGTTAGGCAACCTCAATGTGAATACAATCATCTTCCTGCATATTGACATAAAACTAGTTTTTCTTTTGCAATTTCCCCTGTAGATTACTCACTTGATTCAGTGAAACATAATACCTTAAACATGTCTTGATTACCTAAGTTTTTTAATATCTGTTGTCTATCCTCCTAAAATTCCAACAATTCTCTCAAGTGAAAATTAGTGATTCCCAAGCAAATTTACAAATAACATTACCAAATAATATAAACTTTTTCCATTCACAGGCATCTTAACACTGTAATATAAATATTTAACAATAGCACAGCCATTTTCTATTGTAACAAGACATTTAAACATGTCCAGCTGAGTCAAGTAAGACAATTTTAAGAAACTAGAGATGTCTTCTTCAAGATCAAAGTCAGATTCTTTTAATTGCTTTTTGGTGTTTGTTTTACTTTTGCATGATAAACATGTGACCACACCAACTTTAGACTCTATGTAGGTTCATTCCTGATAGTTTGATTTTTTTATGATTAATTTCTGTCTTATATACTATTTTTATCCTGCATTTCTCAACAGTGTTTCCTCCAAATAAGGAAATATTAAAGAGAATCACTAGCCAGTAGACTTGTCCTAGATAAACAGCAGAAAATCCCTGAACAGATTAGTGGTTTGCAAATATTTTAATGGTTTGCTCTGAGACAAAAGTCTGGACTCCTTTAATGCAAGCAAGGATTACAAATGTAATCTCATACTGGGGCTAGCTCTTCAGTTCAAAATTCTGCCACCAAACCAGCAAAATATCTGTTAGGCACAGAAGAATATGACTTGTGATTCACCTAGTGTTTAAAAGTCATGAGGGTGTTTTTGTATATTCTAGGGTAAGGAGGTACCACTGGAAAAGCTGACAGAAAAAAGTACAGAAAAAACTCTTGGGACTAAAACTTTTGAGCACATTCAAGAAGGACAAGCAAGGTCTGTGCAGGTGTAGTATATTTCCAGAGATATATGATTTCTCTGCAAAAATCTGACCAGGGTTGATGTGGTGTATGGGCAATATATACTGTCACTTAGTGCCAAAAAATACACAGAAATTCTGTAACTTTAGTAGAAGTCTTGGAGTATGAACTAGCTACGCAAAAGTATTGTGTGGGCTAACACTGGTTTCTGCAGTTTTAGACTATTGGCCTCTTAAAGTCTATGGTTAGACAACCCATACATGCAGGAATCCTCAATACAGAGACATGTGGAATCCTACAGCCTACATTGGCCAGATAAGCATTCAAGAGCATATTGCACCAGAGGAATTACATGAATTATAGTACTTCATATGTAGGAAGGAAGCTCAGGATAGTTAGAAAGAGTGGTTGTTCTGCTGCCTAAAAAAATTTTCTGAATTTTTTTAAGATTACAGGATGACAGCCACTAAATCACAAAATATCTGCAGCTGCTTCATGAACTCAACACCGTAATCTTTAGAATAACTTCTGATCAGACCTTGTTGACAAATAACAGGCACCTGAGGTTGAATTAAAACAAAGTATCTGCTAACCTACAAGGTCAAATTCTCTCTTACTTACAGTCTTGCCCATCTTTCTGAACTGTATTATCATCTAATTTCTACAGTAAAATCAGTAGGACCTGACATAAATTCAGATATTTCACATCCTAGAAGAGCTTATTAACCCCTACATGACAAAATGGGAGCATAATCTTTATTTCAGAAAGTGACTCCTGCCCAGTGTTGGGGGGAGGCAGAAAAAATTAAATGACAGGGGTGGCAAGTCATTCTGAGTTGGCTACTCAACACCTAACATTAAGTGTTCATACCCGTTTCCTGAATCTTCCCTTCAATGCTGCAGCTGCACACTATGCTTGTAGATTTAGAGCAGCTTCTTATTCATTTCCTCTTCTAGATTCTGTGATGGCAGAAGCTCCATTAATCAACACAAGACTAGCTAACAAACTAATTTCACCCATAAAAAATGCATGTTTTCTAACACTAGTTGGACTGTTCTTGCATTAAGGTTAGAGTTGCCATCTATCTGACAGCTGTCAACGCATAAAATTTATAGGCTCTAGTTTATGTGTTTCTTGCCAGACTATATAACCAGCTCACTACAAATATATCTTTATCTAATTTTTAATTACAACCATAAAATCAGCCTTTTCCAACCAGTTTTATCTTTGATAAGCACTCAAATTTGGATTTTACTTATTTGTGGGTGGCTTACAATTCTCACAGGCTTTCTTCTACCTCACTAATGTTTTATCCTATCAGATATCTTCGGTCTCTCACTGCTGCTCCTAAACTGGCTGCTATATTTTGACATGATAAGTCAAAGATATTTTAATATTTCAAGTCCACCCTACCCGAAAAGATTTTCACTCAAACAACTATTGTAGTGAAAAAAGATGAATGTTTTTCCAAGTACACAAAAATAATTGTAATGTCTACTTGCTCTCCTGTTGTAATTTTCAGTAATTCATGAGTCAAGTTCTATTTTAAGATAAATATAAATAAATCTACAGTGCATATTAGACTCTACTCTGTTATGTACCATAGTTTGTATACACAGACATTCTCAGCTCATGGACAATATAGCTTTTGAGATCTTAGATCTTTTCTGGAAGCCACTACATTACACAAGGCAACAAAATATATCTAAACCAGATTATTTGCTCAGTGCTGTTGTAGAGAAGATTACAAAAATTGAGTGTTAACAAATAAAAATTTCATTGGGCACCACTGATAAATTTAAATTTTTTTTCCAGGAAAATTCTGACTTTTCTTTTAAATTATCTGTGGAAAATAATTTTGGAATGTTATTTCATGAAATATTTAAATATTTGGCATTAAAATAATGATCTTTTTTTCCCCTCTATTTAGATCTTAGTTTTTACTTTTGAAATGTTGCTGCATAGGAAGATAACTTTCCTATTCTGCATAGGGTTTAAATACAAAGAATATAAACATCAAATTTATCCTTATGTAGATGCCTGAAAACCTGTATGCACTGAAATTTTACTCAGAAAGCAGCATAGGAATCTAAATTATATCTCCTACTTTAATCCATTTCACATTTACAGGATGCATGCCTTTTGTTTAAGTCTTGTAAGGAATGCAATCATGTAACCTTGGCCTCCTCTATTAAAAATCATATTGTCTGGAGTGAAAAAAAGTGTTCCCATGTCATTTAGTAGCTTTTTTTTTGTTTCAGTGTATTAAAAACATTAGACAGTACACAACAGTTTTTTCAGCACCTTCAATAGGGGTCTAAGTTCACCAGTCATTTAGCATACCAAAAGTAACTTTTATATATTCTAATTTCTCTTCAAAATTTCCCACTCCCTCAATGGTGAAATGAAGTGATTATATGCAATATAGAATTTATCTGTCCAAATAATAAGCTCAGAAAACCAAATGACAATAATTAAAACAAATTTCAATGCATTATATCCTTAACTTAAACATCTTTTCAAACAATTATATTGTTAGGTAATAGTTTTTTAAACTAAAAAAAAAAGGGGGGGGGAGTATTCTAGCTTTATTTTACGCCATTCAAAAACAAATGGTTGCTTGGATTTTCTGGATTTTAATCAATTATTTTTAACAGAACTTTCACAGCACTGCTCAAAACTTTAAGATATTAAAGAAAAGAGAAATTAAGAAAAGGAAAGGAAAATAAAGTTTGCTCGCCTGGCACATAAACATGAGGTTTTGCATTTCTTACAGTGCGAGGTCTTCACTGCAGTAGACCAATTTTCTTTCATGTTCATTTTTCCTTGTATTTTAGTTTAGTAAAATTATTACTTTTTATAGGAAAAAAACACAAGTCTGTCAAAAAGGTAGAAGTGTTACAGTTTTAAGATCACAGGTTCATCAAGAAATTTTTTTGTGTCATTTGGATTAAGCTTTAAACCATTTTGGCAATAAACTTACTTCTGAGGTTCTAAAAAAACATATGAAATGTGAACAACAGAAGTACATAATACATCTTTGCTGCACTGTATATTTTATACCAAATCTGTTCAGTATGATAACACACTGCAAAAGCTCAGTCAAAATTCCAGCACATCTTGAAATTTGCAACTAAAGCACACACAGCAAACACATTATCTTAAACACAATTACTATAAAAGAGAAAGTCTAGCATTTGACATCTCCTTAGGACATTTTTGTGTTAACTTGCACATCAAGCACACAGTGCTCTGTTGGTGATATGTGCGAACTGGAATCAAAGTAACACTAATTTTGTAGACATTAATTATTACTGAAAAAGTAGGCAATGTTATACCACCTATTAACAGCAGCTCTCTTATTAAAATACAAGCAGCAAATATAGTTTTAGTACCAAGCAATTAGCTAATACATTCATATCTTTGAAGAAATCCCAGCGACTAGACTATCATTTAGACTATAATCAAAGACTGTCACTCCATCGAGGGGCAAAAAAACATGCTTTGATTTTTCAAATATCTCTTTTGTAACATAAATATTTCTGGTTTTAGAAATGAATAGATAATACATATTCTGCTAAGTCTCATAGTTATATCACTGAAGGGAAGAAGCAGATCAAATCCAAGTGTATTGCACATTTTCTGTTATGTGAATAATGTAAAAACCACAAACTAGTTATCAATTTTTCAGATAACATAAAATAGAATGGTTTATTTTTTCATTATATGAATTTCATTATTTAGTAGAATAAAATGGCTACTCCATTATTTATCATTTGCTGTTTATTTATTTAGTATAGGGCTAGCCAAATACTTCGGCCCAACAGCCAAAAAGTCAGTTTGATATTCTTCAAGATGACATTCTTTCTAACTCCAGAAAAACATGTCAAAATATAAAAGGTGAACAAAAAAGGAGGAAGATGTACCCTGTTCTCCTTCTCTCAGGAAAACAAAACAAAACCAAACAAACAACACCCCCCCCAGAAACAAAAAAGACGAAGCTATGGAATATTTAGTACTGAGAAAATAATAATGAAAAGGAATATACCAAAAGTAAGGCATTTCTATGTGCCTTAAAAAGCTGAGTGGAGGAATTCTACACATCTAAAATGTTTCTGATTTTTCCATTCTGAAACTTGCTTTTAGTTTCTGTTTTACACGTGACATAACCAAGTCTCAGAATTCCATACATAAGCATTGGCATTTAAATGAATGCAATGTATATTTCAAGCTCTTGATCATATATTTGCATGGAAAGACTGGGCAGACTCACAGACTCAATACGCAGTGGTCTGCCCCTCAGTCATTTCACCCCAGGCTTCATGTGGCTCTAACAAATTCACTTGATGTAATATGGATTTCAGTTCCCGCTTCTGAAAGGCTTACCTTATCTTGCAAAACTCTTGGGGAAAAAAAGAACCACTAGTAACTGGAGGCATGCAGATACTGCAAATAAAGGTCATGTTCAGTAGCTGGCTGAATTGCATGTGTGCTCCATAACTTTGACAAAACCAGATATTAACATGACATGAACAGTCCTTCAAATTAGAGGGCGTACATCCTATAGACAGTTTTAAATTTAATGTTACCCTTGCAGCTTCTGCTCTTGTTTTTCGTGGCTGATAAACTGCTACTGTTTATTTTTTAATTAGAAAATAACAACATATTTAGCCCCTAGGATCTCCTGTTCACTGACTTCTAGAAAAGCTTTCCCCTTTATTTTTTTAGTGGAAAATCTTCTAATATTTCTGAAAGTAGTGTCACCATCTCAAATTACAAAACATTCAGGACGGAGTAAAAAGTTGTGAGTCTGTTGGCTTTCTTTGTATGCATGAAGTGACTCACACAGTCAATGTAAAGCTTGCTAGAGCTCACAAGTCCTGAGTTAAACACAAAGGAAAAATTAAGGCACAAATAACTGCATTGGTTCACTGGTGTCCAGACTTTCTCTCTCACTTTGAGAACAGTGCCAGAAGAAGTGCCCAGGTCTCCCTCTTAGTATCCTAAAACACTGCCCTGGTTGGTCTGATGTCCAGCTCCATCTTCTACAGATGCCATCTTGGATGACAAGCATCATGATTAAATTGGCTGGTCAAAATTATGTTTAACAGAGAAGTATTAATTTCAAAAGAAAACTAAAATGCACTGCTTCCATCCGTTGCTGGAAGATGGCAGGATTTTTTTGGCCCCTATTTTTGTGCTAATCACAGCCCACCTTTTCTACCTCAACTTAATCCATGAATGTAGAACTTTTCTATGCAAAATCACACCATTGGCAAGTGACTTCATAATGTCTTATGATAGTGTCACTGGTATTTGTAAAGCAAGAGCATTTTTGTGAATTGAATCAGTCTGAAAAGAGCTAAAAATTTTTAAATGACTGATCTCTACCCAATATTTTCCAGAGAGTAAGGGAGCAATTTTGTAAATGTATTGCTAAGATACTTTCATGGGTCTTTGAAAAGGATTATTTTCTGTTTTATAAAAGCTTTCAGAACGATGTGCTCTGATTTAAGTCTCTGTTTGCAGTCAAAATCCAGCACACCTGCAGAATCCCACTGAATTCAGTCAGGCTCAACATATGTATATAAGATTCTGCTCATACAGAAAACCTTTTGACTCTATGGCCTGCAAAACATGATTGCACACTAGTTAAAAAAATCCTCATACTCAATTTAGTTTTCAGTAAAATTCTGTTGATTAGATAATTTTTAGAGCATTTAAAAAAAACAGTAATCTATTTTGCACTACTGTTTGCAGGTAAACTAATGTTTCTCAGGATCCAGTGTGATTCAAGAGTTCTTAAAAAGTGATACAAAAGCATACCATGAACTAAAATAGCTTCTTTGTGTACACTTAACATTCTATGAATGAAAGCATTTTTTGACTTTTTTCTTCAAGTTGTCCTTCCAGTGCCCTAGCTGAAACTAAAGAACATCAAATTCTAAGCCTGTTTAATTTAGAATAGCAAAGAATTAATCCTAATAATGAAATAACTCCATATGGTGTTATCTTTGAATCATTAGAGGATTTGAAGATAGTATGTTGTGAATGCAAACAAGATAATCATACAAGCACAGATACCAAATAGCCCTTTTTCCAAACACTGGTGGGCATGCATATTCAACAAAATGCAAATATTGACTTTTCTGATAGCAACTAGATCAGATTGCTAAAGTGTCTGATGAGACACTGTAATCCCAGTGTGAGAAACAGTACCGACCTTCGTGCTCTGTATGGCTAGCATGTAGCTTGCTTGCATTTATGATTCCCCTAACCTCTATGCATTTGCCACAATTGGAAGAATAAAGTAGACATGCGGAAAAGGGCAGTCTCAGTCAGTATAGAAAAGCTTTAAAGAAAGTAAACAGGCTTCATGTCTTATAATATCTCTCTGGAGAGACAAGGAAAGGAAGAAATGTCATTTGCAATTGACCACTTATAAAGATAAGTAGGCACATAAAAAGACTCTTTTTTCTTAATAAGCAAGGAAGGATTGTAACAGGTCACACACCTGCACGTTCAGCAATTGGTATACCCAGCAAGTATGTTAGAATATAGACATATGAAAAATGTTAATGTTTTAAAGAGCATTGATCCAGACTCAGTGTATACAGCCATGCAGACAGTCACATTTTGGTGACATGCTTTACCAAGAAAACTCCCAGCAGCTTCCCCCGCTGTCCATCCATCCCCTCCCCTGCCCGCAAAGAAACCTTAAACTGAGAAACATCTATACTACTGGATACTTCAGCTGATATGTTTTAATCTTGAACTACGTTACACTTCCAAATATTGCCTAATTCAACACTTCAAATAGGAGTGGAAATAAAGAAATGGATGGAAAAAGGCTCAAGATTTCCTGCTATTTTTATTACACTTGTGGTAGATTACTTGATACCTTCAAATAGGTGTTTAAAATATGTATTTAAAGCCTATTAAAGAAAGAAATGCTTTTTCCCAGGTTCTTTTTCCTGTTTTGGGTAGATACTCTCTTTCTACACATTTTTTACTGACCACAAGCAGGAAATAGAAAGATGCTACACGACAAACTTGAAGTAACAAACTTGAAGTAACAGTTTGAAACTTTTTCCAAATAACTTTTTTTTTTATATCAAAGATAGCGCATTTTTTTATTCATCATGGCAACAACACCTGCCATCAGAAATTTGAAATTCACACTCTGTCCTCACTACTGATTCTGTATACATTTTGGAGTATGCCACATTCTTTTACTTCAATAGTAAGGAGAAAACACAGACAGAAATTTATTTTAAACAAACAACAATCCCTACACTGTTGAAATACCTGTCATGAAGCCTTTGAGAAACAAATGGTTCCATTGCTGTGCCTCTGGAAAATTTTACTCCTGTCTAGTCTAAGTTATTGTATGGGTCCGATGGCAAATCCTTAACTCTGTCTTCGACTAAGGTACTTATTTTACTTGACAATGCTTTTTTGCAGACGCATTAAGGGAAAATCATTTGCACCAGATGATGAGGTGGGTTTTTTTGCTCATTTGTTTGTTTTTTTAAAATTTATTTAACATTACCTTCATATAAAGGTAAAGCACAGAAGGATAAGAAAATAAGGGAAACAAACTAATTGCCGGTCTTCGGGAGCCGAAAAAAGCCCGTACTCAGGGCTTGTATTAAAGATGTAACGTAAAACCTAAAAAGCCTGTTAGTTGATAGAGCTCATGTTTGTGACGCCATGACATTGCTTTTACTGCTACATAAGGGCAACCTGACCACTTCCCTCAACAGAATGAAATGCCACCTTTCAACAATAGTTTTTATTTTACACTGAATTACTTAAAAAAGCAAATAAACTTCTATTGCAGAGATCTGAAATGGGTTCTAATAAATCAACATAAGAGTCACTTTTTAAAATTGCACTCGGTATGGTCAAAGATATTTGCTGTTCACTTAAGAACTGTTGATGCATTTTTCCAAACAGCAAAGCTTATGAGCCTGTGAAAACAATTTATTATTGAGTAACTTCATAAGATTTTTCTTTGCATCAGTAATGTTTAGAGTGGTCTCTGTCAAGCTAATAATGTTTTTAAGCAAAGTTAGAAGGACATAGAACAAAGAATCAGGAGTCATAAGTAATTCAGGCTGAAAGGGACCTTGTGAGGTCTCTGGTCCACGCTCCTGCTCAGTGCAGGGTCAGGTATGAGGTCAGACCAGGTTGCTCATGGTTTTATCCAGCCAGGTCTATTTCAAATTTATGAACAGTCTGAATAATGACCAGCCATGTGCAAAATTATCTATAAATCATTACCAGCATCTATCCCAATATATAATTTAAAGCAATCTTTACCATGTAGACAAATTTCTGCATTCAGCACCATTATCAAGCTTTCTATGGAAAAAAAATTTCATACTTGTTTCAGCATGTTTTCTGTCTGCCCTTATACTAATGCAAGGTACAGAAAATACTTGCACTGACTGCCTTAAGCATCTAACTTAAACTTCTGATTTATGTATTTATTTCCTACATTGAAACTAAGCGTTTAAACTTAAGTGGAAAACAGCAAGTATCTGCAAAAGGGTTATAATCTCATTAGATAAACATGTAAAGAAGTGTAGATCATGTGAAATCATGTGAAATCCCCCTTTGTTTTACAGGGCTTTTTTATCTCTAGAGGTAAAGATAACAAACGTTTCAATGATGTACAGGAACAAAAAAAAGCTAAATTGGGCAATTAGTATCAATATATACTATTAAATTGTATTTACCAAGTTATAATTAAAACAGTTTAAAGCTAATCTGCATTTTGACCAAGATATTGAAGAGCTTAGTAACTGTGCCATTTTAATTGTGAACAAGTGGGAGCCTAGATTCACTCTCCACACAACTAATTCCCTGCTAAATTTGCAAAACACAGCAAAACTAAAAACTAAACCCCCATCTATTTATGGCTCAGTCCTGACATTTTATGTGTGTCTATGTCTGTGAACATATACACATGTATTTCTATAAGTTTATCCATATATATTTACAGAGGAGCCTGTTGAACCACCCTAGAAAGAGTCTTAAACAGACTTTAAGCAATATAAATACATTCTATTTAGATTTTATGATGCTGTATGACTTATGCCAATTTTATTTATCATACTAGTAACTCTATATACTGCTTTTATTTTAAGATGTCAATGACAATTATAAAGAGTAACAAGATTTTTCAATGTTTCTGTGGAAAGAAGGTCAGATTACTGCTAATTAGACCAGAGTGCAAGCTACATAAATGATCCTTTGAGCACAGAAACTATGATACCAGAATATTATATTATTGGGTTTTTTTCAGCATTTGTAGTGCATTTTTAGTGGGCAATTATCCTTAAAGCTACAAAATCACAGCTTTTACATTTTATGAGGAAGAATCAACGTGTGCTAATTAGAACCTTGGTGGCACTTATACTACAAATGATTTTTTTGTATGCCTTTCTATTTGCTAAAATTCTTTATTCTTCCCTGCCTCCTGAGAGCCTTCATTTAATCGGCTCCATGCAGGATTTTATAAAACTAAGAAAAATGCATGGTTTAATATTCTTAGATTTATTTATTTTTGAACCATAATAAAACTTTTTCTTAAATTTCTATTCAAGCAATGCCATCATTGATTTTTATGGTGTTTTAAGAGAATAAAAACATCAAGATTTGACTGATTATTGCTAGTGGGCCAGCATTCACAATTGTATCTGTGTTCTTTGTGCATAATTTAAATAGAGAGTAATTGGAACTGTATTATCAAGAATTTTTGTATTAAGATCCTGCCAGCATAGTGGTCTAAGCCTATGCTTAGGCTAAGTCTAGACAGGAAGCCAAATGCTAGGAAAACAAAAATTCACAGCCAGTGCACCATATGTGTGAATAGATTCTACATGCTACAAAGTCCAGCAAGCATGAAGAGGAGAAAGCATCCTGCTATATCACTTTGCTTTTGGATACAAATACACTTGCATATAGAATGGTATTTAGATGTGCAATCATTTGTGTCAAATCTCTTAGATTATTTAACCAAGGATCCACCAGGACTTTATCAACCATGGATTTACCTTTTAACCAGTTTCTGTGCAAGAAAATTGTGATAGATGTATGGACAAAAATCTGTCCTATTGTATTTCTTTCCCAGGCTGGAAACGCCGATAAACAGCTTTTTGATCAGTAACTGTTACCTAAACAGCAAAATGCCTCCACTTGTAGCTATGCAGGGCCACACAGAATGACAGTTTGTTACTACCATTGCCATGATAGCATATGGCTATCCTTTCAGTATCTGAGCAAAACAAAATTTGGCGAACCTTATTGTCAACTATTACAATTTTCTAAGACAAACTTTTTCTGCATGCATTATATAGATAAAAAAATCTTTAAGAATCAGTAGGAGTTTATCCTATTAGGATTTCAGATAACATCTTAAAGACTAGAAAATATTTGAATATTAATTAATAAAATACAATTTTTTCTTAAAGAATCATCAGGCCCTCCAAGGTGATGGAAACATAGGTTAAACAAACAATATGCAGGTAAAGATATGATCCAAATTGAGTGTTCCCCTGCACTGTTTTCACTCAGACTATCCCATAAAGTCCACTCCTCTTTGGACTCTGAAACTGAAAGCTATGTGTCCCATGACTATGAAGAAAGCTAGACGTGACTTCAAGTACTTGACCTCTAAAAAGCTTTAGAAGTTCAAAGGCATATCCTACCCTTGGATATTCAAGGGAGGCTGCATTTCAAAGCCTTACACATGTTCTCTCCTGACAACACAGATTACTTTCTGCCATATCAAATCACCAGGATATGAATGGTTGGTATGAAAAATGGAGACTTAGCTTACACAAAATTGGGCACAGGTGGGAAAGAACCCTGAAAAAGGTGGCTTTAGAGAAAATGATCCAGGCTTTGGCTACACAACCAGAGTTATCTTTACACAGGAAACAGAAGGCAACAACGCGGAGATTTTGTCATACCCCAAATGAAGCATATTACCTTGCCCTGTAAACAGATTACCTTAGGTTAGTCTTCCAGGTAAGGGAAGTCTTGCTTCAATCTAAGAGAGAGGCTGTGGGTCCTTCTACCCTCTCCTTCAGACAATTTCCTGAGGTGTTTTTTTTCATTAATGTATCACTTTGCATGAACTCAAACAAATTTGTCTACTGGCAAAGCATCAAATATCCTCCTTAGTTCCACAGAACCAGGGAAATTCCTCCTGAAACGGGCTTTATTCCATTTTTACTTTATCATTTGCACACAATCACACATGGTATTTTTAAATCTATCATATTAATTCATACAAAGAGGAATAAGCTGCACGTAGAGAAATATCTTGCTGCATGCAAGGAGAACTCTCTTGTTTAAAATAATGATAACCTAGCTAACTTTTCATCTCAGGAGTTCCATACTCTTTTCAAGCATTTTTTTACCAAAACACTTTCAAATCTTCCATTCTGCTAGTTCTTGAGTTTTCACTTATAAAATACTGTCTGATCACTGCAGTAGCCCGTCCCTGTACCTGTTCAAGATCAAAATCAATTCAATCTGAAACATGAACATTCAGACATAGATACAGTATGTCAGATGAGGTTTAAGTAGTGTCATATATAATACTTTTTATTATTTTTCTATCTCTGCTAGGAAAACCTTCCTTGTTATGTTATGAACACATTTGTTTCTTTATGACATGTTGGTTACTCAAGTCATCATACAGTTGATTAACTTTTTTTTTCCCTTTTTCCATTGTTGTTTCAGAAATATAACCTTGATTATAGCAAAAATGTTATTCTGAACCTGAAAGTCATTCAATTCCTTCAGCAACATATGCAGATCTATATCTTAGTAACTCTACTGGCAACATCTTGCCAAATCAGTAGTTTCCTTTTTTCTTCACAGGATGCTGTGATTTTTGTTAACCTATGTGGATTTAAAGAAAAAAAAACCACAATTATTTTTTTTTTTTACAATATGTAATTAAATTTTACATTCTAACAAACCTTTAAAAAGCTATTTTCAAAAATGCTGAGGAAGAACGGGTAGAAAATTGCATTCATTTACTAAAGATGTATGCAACTGCATAATCAAAGAAGTCTTGTATCTTTTTGTACTGATCACTTGAATAGCTGCAATGTAAACACAGTTTTTAATTTGACTCTAGAGAATTAAATTTTAAGCTACAAACTATCTATCCACTGTTTTAAATGAATGAAAATCTTTAATTTAAATAGTTAAACTGCTTGTAGTTCTAACCTGTGGAATATCTATGGCTAGCAAACATCTATATGGTCCTCATTTAAAGCCCAGTAGTGTCCCTTTGTGCGGAAATTATTTTCTGAAGAATTTGTGCATAAATGGGGATCAGTTCCAGTGTAAATTTTCTGGGGAAAAGAATTGAAAGAATTGCTCTCTACCTGGCAACAAACCTGAAGTTTGTCTTCCAAAAAATTTAAAACACTAGGGCTCTTTTAAGTACCAAATTGGTAATACTAAGTTATGTTCATTTGTGTAACACCCATGGACTTTTGCTTATTCATGTATCAGGGTACTAGATTATTAGTATGGTATTAGACAGATAGATAGATATCTAGATACCCATACAATTAACATTTCTCCTAAAGATCCCTATGTTCTTCACAGTAGGAATAATGATAGAGAATATTTTTTCATATTTCTGTCACGTAGACAAAATAGCAGGAAACTGTTGCTGTACATCTTCTAGGTTAAAAACCACTATTTTTTTTAATAAGATTCTTGAAAATGCTTCTGAATAAAGAAAAAGGGAAAGAAGGGAAAAACAAACCACAAAGTTTCATTAAGTCATGTTGGAATAGATATGGATAGGTCTATTTTTAATATTTGATGCAGTTTAGTTTACAGCTGGTTCATCTAAGGAATTAGCTTTTCAGGTACTTGGTGAGCTATTTAAAATTTAAGGATTAAAAGCTCAAAGGAATTTATAAAAGAAGCCTACTTTTTATATTTGTAAGTTGAAAAGCAAGACGACATTTGATCGACAGCAACCTCTGGTTTGGATCTCTTCAGAAAAGGGTCTAATAATTACCCACATTTATACTGCTAGTTATAATGGATGCATTAATTCCTTGCAAAGTCTCCTTAGAAACACTAGACTTTTAAGCATAATCAAAACAGACGGCTGGGTCCACCCTTTATGATAATGTGCCATGCAGCTTTATTAATCTGACCTTTGGAAACAAATAAGAAATTTAATACTGCCGTACCATAATTGTTACTGGCAGGCATTTTAGCAGTCTTTAATTTGTACTTCACTTTAATATCTGCTTCCAGTTATGATGTAAACGTTAACAGGTTCTGACACTGTTAATAGTGTTCCAGTGTCTGAAGCAGTGGCAAAAGAGTGTGCTTGGAGTAAACTAGAACATGACCTTAATGCATAATGAAATGTATCAACCCTTGCTATTCAAAGAGTAAGGCAAAAATGAATAATGTAATTGTTTCAACTGGCATCTGAGTGATATACAGTGCTGCAATAATTGGGAGTGAGGGTGGGGGGTGGAAATCATGTTCATCAGACTCATCCTTCAAGGTTATGTAAGTTCTGATTATCCTTTAAGTTGCTTGCAAGAGATATCTGATGTGAGAAAATATGTTCCCAATATATAATCAATAGCATTCTAAACAATTCACAATGAATGCAAAAAGTAATTCTGTTTTAGATGGCATGAGTAAGGGAATTTCTCTTGTGTAACGCAAATATATTGGTTTTCTTCTGCATAAGTGTTCTTAAAATAAATGTTTTATAGCCTATAAACAGCACAGAAAACCTATCTGCAAGTTATGTTAATAGTTATTAAACTTTAGTGTTTTAAATGTACAATAAAAAACAGTGGCACGGTACCTGAATTAAAAAGACATCTATTTACAGGTATTTATTTTAAAACAATGTAAGTTAAATAGAATTTATTTCTGAAATACCAGTACGTGTGATCTGTTGCTTCTGAATGTTATGTACTTTGCCCGCACTTCACTTTTTCTTTCAGGACAACCACTCCTCTCCTTTAAATACTCTTTTATGAACAGTCTAATTGAACTATTGTCTATATCAGTTTTTAAGTTCATATCTAAAAAAGCATGTTTGAGAGCTTGTAAAGATCCCTGCGGATTTTTAAAAGGATCTCTATGTATATCTTTTTCAGTGATATAAATACCATAGCCTCCTTTTTGTTCACTAACAAGGTATTACAGCAGACTATTTTAGATAAGCTTATATTGAGACAATACTGAGATCTTCTGATAAAGCAAGGGTTATGCTACAGAAGAATAAAAAGAAAAAATGAAAGTTGCTTTCCCCAAAATTCTAACATTGATTCTTTAGCTATTACATTGTATAGTTATTTACAAGTAAAATGTAATTTTCTATTGTACCAGCATTATAATAATTTCTAACATACACTATTCTTTTTTAAAAATCTATTCTAAAAGGAAAACTTCAAGGTGTTAAGATATGAAGATTACCTTGCTTCAACAGTCCGCAACACAAAACACAAGTTGCTCTTTCTATCATTCTGATTTGATTATTTTTAGTCGTAACAACTGCCTTCTACAACACAAGTACTGTGAAATTACCTGGTCCCACTGGCTATTATATGTCAAACTTAACTAAGATACTTATGGTGATGATACAAAACATATTTTGCTCCTCATTACAAGAATACTAAGGTTCTGCAAAGGAGCAAGGTGTGCAGAAGAGGTGGGTAACATTTTAAACCAGTGTACCTAAATGCACCAAAGCCATGAGAGCTCTAAGCTTCACAGGGAATGACCCATTTTACATTCTTAGATTTCCATTGTAAGTGTAATCAAATTAATATTCACTACATGTGAGAAACATGACACGCATAGTCTACAGACATTGCACTAATGTTTATATTATGTATATTAAAGGATCCAAGTATACTTTCTCATTGCATTGCATTCTCTCTATGAATTTAGTGCAAGTCTTCAGTGCTCAAGAGCCAATTAAATTACTTCATAAAGCCATATGTGGTTTGTCTACCTCTTTTAAGAAGAAAGAAAGAAGTAAAACAAAGCTAGTATTACTGAAAATACACGTATTTCAGAATATTTATTCTTTAAAGTGAAATTCACAGCACAGAGGAGATTCACAGCACAGAAATTAAAGCACAGAGGAGAATCTTAATATATGAAATTAAAAGCTTTTAGCATGAATTTTTAACTTACAAAACTCAATATTATTAATAAGAAAAGAACAGACTAACTTAAAGAAAGTCATGTTCATTAACTTTCCTCAGCCTACACCAGAAACAGTGGAAGAAGCTCTCCAAAACATTTGCACTAGAGTGTTCAAGTTAAACAGTAGCTACTTTTACATGGAAGCTTTTAAACAAAATTTGCATGAAAAAAAATTTAAAAATTCAGAGTGCTAGTCAAACTGTACTGCTATTCAAAGTCATTTGTGGGTCACATATCATTAAAATTCAGACTACTAATACGTTTAAATTTAAATAAGCAAAATTTCTACATTCATCCTTTGAGTGACTTCTTTAAAGCTAGTAGAGTCTTAACAGGAATGAATATGTATGCCAGTAAGTATTCAGGACTCCTCTCCCCTCCCCCCGCCAGTGTTGAATCTCTTCTCTGCTGTATCTGTTCAAATGAAGTGTTTGTGCACTACTGAGAGATCTTCATGAATACTGCTGAAAAGATTCTCTCTACTCAAGTTCAAAATGTCTGCTCTGAAATAAATTTAACAATTTAACAGAATGCAACGTAAATTTTAGAAGGACATGGATGAATTTAAAAAAAAAAACTAGACAGGGATACCAATCTCGTGTTAGCTCTACAATGCTACCACATACAGAAATAACCATTATATCTCTTGTTAGTATAGATACATCATTTTGCAGAAGAAGAATTCTTGCCTGGAATTTTGACACAGGCCATCTTTTTCCTTCCAAGTTTCTGAATGGCATGGATATTACATATGAGAAGAAAAATGAAGTCAGATGTCCATTTCTCTACCTTAAAAATACCAAAAGATGAAAGAAGTTCTTTGTGTATATAATTCCTAAAGCTCCTAACAAGTCAGATACATCTCACATGAATTTCTTTCTATTAGGAATGCAGTAAAACACAGTTGGAGAAAATTTTTGTCTTCACATTTTCTCCACTATCATTATATAAATAATACATATGTATATGATAATATATATGTAATATATATCAGTAGATATCTCTGTAGTGGTCATCAGCATATGTGTGACCCCCTCACATAGCTCTAGATTAGCAGCAGATATAATGGGCATGTGCATGTAAGAAAAATTACAGACATATCTTGTTATTTCAATTCATTTTCTAAATATACAGCAACAGCTGTGAATTTTTCAGTAATTTACAAAAACTTTTCATACTCATTCTGGCTTTTTTGTTTTCTAGTTATTAGCTTATTAATATACATACTTGTTCATCACAAAAGTGAACTTAGAAACTTTGGAGCCAGCCAACATAAAGTTATTTCTAACTCCTACGCTGAAATATGGACACCAATTGTAATATAACATTCAAGAAATTCTATGTGATAGTGTTCATCCCTGACACCACCATGCTAAAACTGCAGACAATTTTTTCACTGTTATGGAATGTACGTCTGTATTTTAAAATACGGTAAATGCTGCAATTCTGTTATATTTGACCCATGCTGTACTCACTTGTTATTACTTGAGTACTTTTACTTACTTTCTTGACTAACATAAGGAACACTTACCCCAAGACAACAACCGGTGAGTCAAACATATTCTTGCAATTTACTCTGTTTATCTGCATGGAAATACACTGGTAGCAAGTCTGACTAGGTTACTGTACAAATAATGCACTGTGTTGACAGACAGATCTTAAAAAAACTGGAATTCAGTTTCATCAATTAATGCCTTGTTTAAAATAAATAAGAAAGCCTTTTCACAAAGCTGTATAGTAGAGCACAGACCTTGCTCTTAATGTATACTGTCAAAGTTTGGGTAATTGCACTGTTATCAAAGATATTTCCTAGAACTTATATCTGACCCTCTGACCCACACACTTCACTTTCTCACAATGAGCTTCAGGTCTGTTTAAAAATAAGATTGTAAGATTAACTGTTACATTAAAATTATCTTCACAGATAAAGAGTTATGTTTCTTTTCAATGCATGTCATAATCTGACTCCAAATTGATTCAGAACCTAGAAAAAAAAATGGCATTTTTACAGATGTTAATCATGCTAGAGCCATTCCAAGGCAATAATAAATAAATAAAACATCACAACATTCAGTTAATATCACTGTGTCTGTGGGTCTCTTCTAAGAGCATGGAAATGAAAAGGAATTGAGAATTGTTCAGGTGGAAGACAGAGCTGCATTTCTTATGGCAATCCTTAAGTGACAAGAGATTTGAGTTTCAGTTGCCTAGGCTTTGGAGGAGAATGGAATAGGATAAGAGGGATAGTATCTGACACACTTAATTCAAACAATCCTCATACCACTTCTTAAAACTTTATTCGCTCAGGTAAGTTGGAACATAATGACAAAGCAAAAACCTTCAGAATGAAGAATGCTGTAGGTCAGATTATTTACCAGCCGCACTCCAATGAAAATGACACTTTCAGACAAACATTTACTAGCCTGCCTGCTGTTACGTATATTCTCTAAAATACAACATTTTTTTCTGATATGTACTGCTCTACCAGAGAAGGGTTACTACAGTGTAACAAACTAAAACATTAATCAATTCAGTCCAGGAGGATTGCAGTTCAGATTCTAACCATACTCACATAATACAAGTCTGCTGAAATAGAAAATTAGAATAATTTGATTGAGCAGCCATAATGAGTCACTGGATGCATTACAGAAAGTAATGAAGTGTATTTTTTGCCATAGTTAATTGGTTTAACATGACATAAGACGCTGATGCCATGTATTGTGCATCAGAATATACACAGCTTTGTCCATTATCAAAAATAATAAAAGCCAGCCATATCACAGGATAGGCATAAGTTTGCTCACCCACTGGCATTTGAGAGTATCTCAAGAGAAGTTGTCACTTTTAAAAGTTATTGCTTTAATTGATGCCTTACTGGTTTTGTCCCTTAAGTTCTTTCCATTTTGAGCAATCTTAAATTTTTTCACTCCTTTTCTTACATTTATCACTGTATAGAAAAAGACTGCAACACTAATCTGGAATCCCAGACAAGGCCACAAATGTTGTGCAGGTATGCTAACTTTTTAAGCAGTAAAAAGCAAGTAAGATATGCAAGTGATGCCCATATGGTATCCTCTTTATTTTTGGTAGCTAAAAATTATAAAAGGAACAGATGTTTGTTAATGATATCAGAAGAGTCTGGCAATACGTTCATAATAATAGAGAATTATATTTTTTTAAACTGATCTGTGAGTCAACAATGATTTCATATTCAGATTATTAAGGTAAGCATTAAATGAGAGGGACTGAATACAATTAGAAACTCAGGCTGTAATTAAAATACTGTCAGTCAATATTCTCCTGTTTAGTTTTGGGTGTTAATGATGTTCAAAGCTCAGATCAATAGTAGCTAGCAAAAATTTTAACAGTACACTATACAGTCAGTCTCCAAAGTGTACTTAATTGTTCAAGTTAGTATCATTAAAATTATTTGCATGCACATTTTGCAAATGCTATGAAAAGTGTATGTTTTCCAAATGTTAGCTGCAGCAATTTTTATATCCTTCAGTAGCTGTTCTTTAAGTTCCTAAAACAAATAGCCAAAGTTACACAAGTTATGTGTGGTATCATCTCATTGATCAATATCAGCAAAATGACCACCTTACTCTCAAGCTATTGTGGTTTAACCCCAGCCAGCAACTAAGCACCACGCAGCCGCTCACTCACTTTCCCCCCACCCAGTATGATGGGGGAGAGAAATGGAAGGAAAAAGGTAAATCTCGGGTTTTGAGATAAGAACAGTTTAATAGGACAGAAAGGAAGAAAATAATAATTATAATAATAAAATGACAACAATACTAATAAAAGGACTGGAATATAGAAAACAAGTGATGCACAATGCAATTGCTCACCACTTGCCAACTGAAGCCCAGTTAGTTCCTAAGCAGTGATCCACCCTCCCTGGCCAACTCCCCCCAGTTTATATACGAGGCATGATATCACATGGTATGGAATACCCCTTTGGCCAGTTTGGGTCAGCTGTCCTGGCTGTGTCCCCTCCTAACTTCTTGTGCCCCTCCAGCCTTCTTGCTGGTTGGGCATGAGAAGCTGAGAAATCCTTGGCTTAGTCTAAACACTACTTAGCAACAACTGAAAACATCAGTGTGTTATCAACATTCTACTCAGACTGAATCCAAGACATAACACTACACCGGCTACTAGAAAGAAAATTAATTCTATCCCAGCTGAAACCAGGACACAAACCTAATTCAAAACTGGTTTTTAGCTTTTTTGTTCTGGTAGATCTTCTCTGGTTTTGCTGCTGTTGTTTTTTAGAAACATGTATTAAACACTGCTTTTCTATACTGAAATTAATTTTAATTTCCTAATTAATTTTTGGTTCTTAACAGAAAAGTTCTCATCAGAAATGTTACCATTTAACTGAAATATTTTATGACTCATTTCCAGCATGCCCGTGTTTTTCCTGAGCAAAGGAATTGAGACGACTTTGAGGTTTGGCAAACAGTTGATATGTGTCACTAGTCAACTTTCTGGTTTTTTAGACATAAAAGTTTTCTGGAATAATGTTGTCAGAAAAAAAATCCACTTTAAAGTTATAATGTACTTTACTAAAAGCACCTGAAAGTCTCCAAAGTTAAGCGTAAGCTGGGAAGAAAATTCTGCACGTTGCTTAAATACAACACAATTTCTGATACTGGTAAACATTTTTTCATGTCATTCCAAAAATACCTATTTCATCATCCACTATAGGTTTGGAATAAAATGTTCATTTGTCTGGAGGAGTTAACACTGGAGAAGTCACAAAGGTAAAATTGTGACTCCAAACCAGCAAGTAAAATTTAGCAAGGCTTTAGTTGGTGATTGCTTGCCTTTTTATTTTTTTCATATTAAAGACGTGTTATGAAACTAATTTCATTTGTATTTTGCACTGGTGATAGTCATTTTCATGCATGAAAATTCTCAGAAATATAAGGAAGTTTGCTAGCATACACTAAAATTGTAAAATGTTAATGTATTATTTTACATAAAAACAGTGTTGCTTTTTTCTCAGTGTACACAAAGATCTGTTATCCATTAAATGAAACAAAAAAAAGAGTATCACAGATCAGAGAGAGATGGGATTAGTGTCAGAACAGGGCATGTTTGAGTATTGGCTTCTATTTTGGTGTGATTGACTTAGAGGCTGACAGCAGAAGTAACAGATGGGAAAAACAAGTGGGTCAGAAAAATGTCAGGAGAAAAAACAAACACTACAAACGAATAATTTCGTTACTAAAATATAAATAGGAATCAGATTTATTTTACAGCAATAAATGAAGTGAAATGAAAAATTACTAGGCATTTATAATATAATAAAAGATATAGAATGGTGCTTGTTACTAACATCTTGATCCTGCTGAAGTCAAAAGGCATTTGACTTCAATTTTGCTGCAATATCCTCCTCTTATAAAAATACAATCTTAAAGAAATTATTGGTAAAAATTAGATACTGAAATACTGATATCAATGGAAGTTACCAAGCACACCAGAGATTCCAGAGTTTCATTTGGCAGGGATGTTTAACATGAGCTGCAACTGTCCTCTGAATTAAGAAGATACCATTGGTTCTGAAAGTTTTGGAACATTTAAGGAACGACAGAAAATATTTGTGTCCTTTTACCATATACAGCAGCTGTCATATGCGGAGAGTGTGAGGAACACTGTTAGAACCCTGTCCCAAGAACCTGGGGATAATTTGCCTATCTCACAAGAACACATGCAGAGCACAACACATTTAGATACTGCATGTGAAGGGTAGTTCCTCACTGACAACGCAGGAAAGTTTATGCTGAAACATTAATTTAGCCTTGTTTTGTCCAAATCAACCAGTGTTTTAAGCAGAAACGCTTTTAATGTCTTATATGCCCTAAGTTACAACTGAAATAGAAATATCTTTCTGAAACTTTGCAATGACATGGAAAGAGAACACATGGAAACAAATAAGAAATTTAAACAATATTTAAACAGAAAGCCAAAAAAACCCAAACAACAAAACAACCCCAAAAAAGCATTAAGCAATTAAGCATATCTGTATATATATATTTTCAAAAGCCTACTCTGTGCATGAGTAGTCTTTCAGACCACTGAAATCTTCCAAGTTGAATTGTTAGTTTAGGCAGAGACATGCACAGCATGCAGGAAGTTTAGTAGATTAAAAATTTCCTCGAGAGATTTTACACAACAAATTTTGTGCAGCTGAGCGCCAATTTCACTGCCTGTTTGGAGATAACGGTTATCTCCTTTCCTTTGACTGTAGTTGTGGGCAACATTTTATAAGCCTTTGAAAATTGCTTCTGTGGTTAGTTAACTAAACTAACTGCTAATGATTATGATGGGCACTCCCAACTAGCTCATTATTTTATTCCTACTTTTACTTGTTCCTCACATATATACCATAATGACCATACATCTGGCAACAGGGGTGGTAAGGGTAGGGTGAAACAGCATAATATAAATGAAATAAAACATAAAAATCCACAAAGAATGTCCAACTTCAGGATCCTTCTTTGTAGATAGAGGCTTAAAGTTTGTTATTTCTCTAAAATTAAGTATTCACAGATATCTTATTTCTGTAATCTAATCTGAGCTTTCACAGTCTTTTATATAATTTGTATTAAGTCATAAGACAGGAAAGGTTTTTGAACAATACATCAAGGTTTTGAACTGACAACATCTAGAGATGATTCAACTATATATTGTATTACTTCAGAAGAGAAAATTATAAATCACAAACTGGTTGAAACTGAAGGGTTTTTTTTGGTTTATTTTACCATGCACACTCTTCAAATGAAGGAACATAGGTCCTTCAGATGATGTAAATTATGATATAATCATAAACAATGTAACTGTCCTGACACAACTCCAAACAACCATCAGATTTAGTTTGACTTTAGATGCCCGTGTATAGCCTTAGTGTGAGGGAAAGCAAGGAAATTGAGATTAATGAGTACTGTGATACATAAATAACCGAATTAAGAACAGCTAACTCGGGTGATATGATTAAGCTTTGCTTCCTAAGGCAATAAAAAAGATATAGGTTAGTTTGTCACTTAATTTCCTCCTCTCTTTGTAACATTTAACTGGTGTTCTTTCTTCTTCTACCTTCCCTTTGTTTTCCTTTTTAAAGTACATCACAGCCTACTTCTACAAGCAACTAAAATATCAAGACAAAAATCTTTGCCTTTATTGGTGATTTTGCCTTTCACTGCTTGCTAAGCAAATTTTTAACAAAGAGATTTGGGTGTTCTGTCTTTTAACAGACTTTATATTAGAAAGAAGCATGAAATCCACAATTTGAATTTCTGAACTCTTACAATTTTCTTGATACAAGGCTATTTCTTTAACCTGGATATTCTATTTCATGTAGTGCTTGGCCACTGGCACAGAGTAAGGTGCAGTGAAAGTATAAAAAAATTGTATGCAAAACCCACAGATGACAGTAGTTTTGCAAGGCAGCCTGCTAAGGACATGATTAATTTGTGCATAAATTAGAATCACATCCAGTTATAGATTCACTGAATGGAAAGGGAGAAGCTAAAGTGAGGGTACTGATGTTTTATTGAAGTATAATAAGTATTCATAGTCGAGGACACAAACTTAGTGAGAAGCTGTGCAGCCCATCCCATCCAGAGTACAGCAGTCAGTCTTGTTCATCTCAAGCAGATTTCCAAAAATAGTAGCTTATACATGTACTTCCTATATTTTATCCCCCCTTCCTAGATATATTTTTGTCATTTTGAATACCAAAATACTCAGCAAACAACCTGTCTGGATAATTTTTTACCAACAATGGATGTTAGATTTGTGATAATTACAAGAATCTCCATATTTTGAAAATAATAAGCACTTACCTTTATTTCTTGAGCTTTCCTGATTCTTTTCCTGCTGCAATTAAAAGTAGAAAAATATATTATTTACAGAATTAGTTACCACAAAAATCACAAACATATAAATCCAAAAGAGACAGTATAGTTCATCCTCCTTCCTGCTCCAAGATAAAATCAGCTACACTTTGCCTGCTACAGAAAGATTCCTATATAACTTGGTTTTAAACTCCCCTAGTATTTTTCACGTGTCTTTTTGTTTTGGTTTTTGTTTTGTTTGGGGTTTTTTTCACAATAACAGTGATTAAGCACTGGAACGCATCGTCCAAAGAGGCCATGCAGTCTCTGTCACTTTACCTCTATCTTGCGAGATGCTCATAATTCAACTGAACAAGACCCTGTACAACCTGATATAATTTTGAAGTTAGATCTGCTTCAAGCAACTGGTTGAACTAGGTAACTGTAGAGGCCACTGCCAGCCTAAATTATTCCATGATACGGAGAGGTTGTTCCAGAACCTGAATGAAACTTTGCCAAAATCCCCTCAACTACAAATAATATATTTTTTTCTTATTTTTCCTGACTTGCTTGCATCACAGTGAACAAGAAAACATTTAATCTTTAAAGGAAAACAAAGTCATCTTCTTTTGTTTCAGTTATCTTCCAGTCTTCTTCTATTTTTAACAATTTTTTTAATATATGTTGCCTAAAGTACTCCACTATTCCAATTCAGAATTGCCTAGAACTAAGGATTTTTTTAAAATACATCAGCTCTGTAACTGCATCAGCAACACATAACATATATTGACATATTTCAAAATAACATTTCCCTTCCAAAAAAAAACCAGTGTGACACAGCTGATTCACAGTCAACAAGTTTTTCACTAGGATCCCCTTAGCTGTTCATTCTAACCCACCGATCTTTTCCCATAGTGTTGTTACCTAGTATTTCTCATTTTGAATTTTCTTTGAAATACCATTGTATTATTTTTCTGTAAAAATGTGTTTAAAAATAACTTAAAAATAGGTTAGGAGATAACAGGAAAAGATTCTTTCTACTGAGGGAACACCATTCCACGTTGAGAAAACAATCAGCTGATAAAGCTTCTGAATCTCTTTTTTGAATAAGCAGAGCAAGTCATTCGCACACCTACATCCAGAAGACTAAACCTGAGCAAGTTGTTCACGGAGTAAGAGATTTTATATTTCTGCTTATGTAAAAATACCTATCTTTTACATCTTGAAGACCAAATTTGCATTTCTATTATTCCTTAAAAAGTCTGTGTTTGAGACATTGGTCGTGTAAGTCTTTTAGTTATTATTTCTAATGACAAGAACAGGAAAGGAGGGCAGAGAGCCAGAGAGAAAATTAAGAGTTAGCATTGGGGTACCTTGCAACCCAAATCATTCTATGATTATGATTGACCAGTATCACATCATCTGCACATGGTATGAAACAACTCACAGGTAATTTAAAACCTCACAGTGGTGGATATTTCTTCCATATTCCAGTTAAAACAATAACAGTTGTATAACTCATATATATTAATATAGTATTAGTTCTCAATACAAAGAACTGAAATTATGTCAACCAGTGGGTATGTGTGAACATATTGCATATATGAAATGGGTCACGGCTAGCCTAAGTAGGCATTTGACAGTTTACGAAGTAATAGGCAAATGCTTGCGAGGCTGATAATTAGGAATTCACCAAATGTAAGTGTGTGTAAGGTTTGTGCAGCGGGGTTTTTTGGTAGCGGGGGAGGGGACCACAGGGGCGGCTCCTGTGAGAAGGTGCTAGAAGCTTCCCTGGCTCCCAGTCGGACCCGCCTCTGGCCCAGGCCGAGCCCATCAGTGACGGTGGTAGCGCCTCTGGGAGAACAGATTTGAGAAGGGGAACTGGCAGTGAGTAGGGGGATTGGAACGTGAGAGGAACCCCTCTGCAGACACCGAGGTTGGTGAGGAAGGAGGGGAGCAGGAGCAGGGGAGGAGGGGATGCCACCGCAGCCCCTGGTGAGACGGCAGGCTGTGTCCCCTCAGCCCATGGAGGGGAGCGGGGGAGCAGATGCCCACCTGCAGCCCGGGGAGGACGCCACACCGCAGCAGGGGGATGCCTCCCAAAATGGCCGTGACTCCATGGGAAAGCCCGTGCTGGAGCAGCCTGTGCCTGAAGATCGGCCTGCGGAAAGGACCCACACCAGGGAAGTTTGTGAGGAACTGCAGCCCGCAGAAAGGACCCACGTTGGAAACATTCATGGAGGACTGTCTTCTGTGGGAGGGACCCCACACTGGAGCAGGGGATGAGTGAGGAGTCCTCCCCCTGAAGAGGAAGGAGCAGCAGAGACAAGGTGTGGGGAGCTGACCCCAACCCCCGTTCCCTGTCCCCCTGCACCACTGCAGGGAGGAGGGAGAGAGAACTGGGAGTGGAGTTGAGGCAGGAAGGAGGGAGGGGTGGGGGGAAGGTGTCCTAAGGTTGGTTTTACTTCTTAATATCCTTGTTTTGTTTTGATTTGTAGGAAATGAAATTGATTTTGTTTCTTCCCCAAGTTAGGCCTGTCTTTTACCTATGACCATAAGTGGTGAGTGATCCCTCTTTGTCCTTGTATTGACCCATGAGCCTTTGTTTATATTTTCTCCTCATCCCACCATGGCCGGCGGGGGGAGGAGTGAGCGAGCAGCTGCATGGTGCTTTGTTACCGGCTGGGCTTATACCACGACAGTAAGCAAGAGAGAAAAAGGAGAAAAAGCACAGTAAAAGTGCCTGTACCAAGCACAATACCTGAGGATGAGACACAGGCCTTTGGATGGCACATGATAACTCCATTATGAGCTGAATATAAGGTGGCTGAACAGAGAAAGCTGATACAGTGCTCGCTACAGGACAGCAGTAGGGCTTGAAAACCATAGGCAGAAGGGCCAGGCTAAAACTATGAATCAATTAATTAGTTCCTGAGAGAAGTATCACATTAAATACAGGACAAGTTAACTGATTGTTTCCAGGAATTGGGAAAATATTACACCTATCTGGAAGATGCTGTTTTATCTTAAAGGTACCTACACAACCTCTTAGGCTGACCCACTTATTTCTAGTTCAGGTCAGAGTATTGGGCATACCTATCCAGCCTCAAGCTTCCTATAAATATACATTCTGATAATTTTTCAGAAAACTTTTTACCTTTTGTAACTTTACTTGCACAATTCTTCTACAAGTTGCTGAATAATGAAGTCTAAGTGCTGGTGAAGTTACTTCTTTTATATTTAAGCAAGTATTTATTAAGCCATATTTTCTAGTTATATTATTTGTTTCACGTGCTAAAATATTGAATGAAAATCCATTTGAAAATTAATGGCATATTTACATAGTAACTTATTTTTTTAAGCAGCATATCTTAAATGCTCTACTTTCCATATCTAAAGTGTTACAACAATGTTTTACTAAAGAGCCTGATTTCCCTCCTTAGTATTAGTAGTAAAAACTCATTCATAAGAAAGAAACAAGTAAAATACACACTGAAATTAAAAACTAAAAAAAAAAAAAAGAGAGAAGGAAAAAAAGCAGCAAGTTCACAAGTTCATTTACTGAAGGACTCACTCTGAATACTCTGAAACTACAACTAAAGTTCATGACTCTTCTGTTTATTCATTTTGATTTCACTGTCTGACACACATCCTGTTGTTTGCTTGGCAAACATTGAAGAATTATTTCCCACTCAAGCAATAACTGCTACCATAGCATGTTCTAATTGAATTTTTAGGTTTATTTTATTTTCTGACTGACAAGTTATTTCTTCAGAAATGCTGAAGTCCACGTAACATGAAAGTTTGAAAGTATGCAACTCAATTCACTAAATTCAGTCAATTCACCTTCATATCACCTACATGAGAATACTCATAGTAAACAATTTGCTACATATCCTGATATTCAGTGTTAAGTAGACATTGAGCTAGTTGTCTTCAATAGCATGAGAAAAACCTATGAGAATTTACTCAAGGCACTAATCTGCCCCCCAAATTTCAAGCTTTGGTTTTACACAATAGTTGCTCAAAGAGATGCTCCTTTTTCTATTACAGGATACTTTTGTTTGTTTTTAATTTGAAGAAAAAGAGGAAATCAGATAACTTTTTTTCTGCTTTTGTTGCAATTTATAAGGTGTATTTTTAATATTCTATAACCTATTGATAACAAAGAGAGCGTACTGATTACACTTCAGTACTAATTGCACTGTTTTATTCTGTCTATTTACACTAAGGATTTGTTATTATGGTGCTCATATTAGGTTCCTTCCGTCTTAAATATGTCCACATTGTACATATAAATCTATGGAAAGAAGTTAATGTCTCCACCAATACATATGTATTTTAACAGTATATGGTTTGATAGCATTTTTCCCAGTTAGCATGCAAATAATTTCAGAATAAGACTTACTACCTATCTTTGAGTAATATAGAAAAATATCACCTGAAACTAATTCTGTGCACTCACATAGGTGTTTAAACTCTACCAAGGAGATCTGAAACTGATGAAAAGAATAAAGCTACAATCAATAATAAAAAAGTATTTTATAATTCACAGGGACATAGAAATGTTTAGCTACCATTAACTTAAACAATGAGGCCATCTAATCTACGAACAACTAAAATGTATTGTTTCAACTTTTCTCATTTTGTAAAATAATATGGGTAATGATGCAGTATTTGTGGTGTTCCCTGCAACCTGATCTTACAAATCTAAGTCAATGACTTTTTTCTTGTTCTTTCAAAACAAAGATGTGTGTCAAAACCTGTACCTATCTGGAAAGTATGTTTTCAAATTTCTCCATGACTATGCTAGAAATACTGGTCAGATACTTAACAACAACAAAAAAAAAACCACCACCACCCCCAAAAAAAACCCAAAAAAACCCCAAAAAAACAACAAACGAACAAAGTACTTCTGCCTTTATTGACAATAAAACATGGTGTACTACATTGTAAAGCATTTTCATGTACATACTTAATGTTTCCTAAATACAATGAATGGTATTTCCTGAAATACAGGATATGATATGACAGGCTGAATTTAAAAGTAACTCTAAAGCTCTGATTTTCATGCTGTTCTGATTTTCATGCTGTACTAAAACTAAAGCAACAGTTTTAGTATTGCTTAACTCTTTTGATGTTTCTTTTTAAACTACAGTCAGCATTTGGTTTAGAAGATCTATCTAGTACTTTCTTCTAGTCTTCATAAAGGAGAATTTGGTTTTATTTTCATTTTTTATCTCTTGAGAAGTCAGAGTGAAACTTAAGACTTTAATAGGCCAATGTAAACTCAGTGGAATCTTATTCATGATAAGCAGTCTGTGCTTATTAAAAAACAAACAAACAAAAAAGGATTTAGAGACAAGGTGTAGCCATGTTAGCATTCAGATACTGTAATTTGTAGGCTCCATGAACACTGTTTAGTCCCCCAAAGCTCACTACAGTTTTCTCCCTTCCTTTAGTTTGCAATTAGAAGAATGGAATTTTTTTTCCAACAAAGCTGCAAAGCCTATAATGTCTGCTGCTTACACTACAATAAGTAGATTCTGAAGACTTAATCTAAGCATTGATTACTAGATCAGAGTAGCCTTGCCCAAAAGCAATCTTAAAAATCAAATCTTGGTATCAAAGAAGAGAAACACTAAAAAGGATGAGAAAGACTTTTTAGGAAGAACAGAGTGCAGCAAGCTCAGCAAAGTTAGGAAAGGAAAGAAAATTACTTGGATGAAATTTTAAAATTACAAAAAAAACCCAGGATTTCTTTTTTTTTTCCAATGGAATGTGTTAAGATTTCAGTGACCTCCCAAAAAAACAAATTTCAAGGAAAGAAGGCATTAGCTGAAAATATCTTTTATTTTCTTTATAGAAATTATTTTTTCTAATATCTTTATTTTCTTTAATTTCAGATGAAGATTTTTGAGCAGCTTTTTATGGCTTAGTTTTCTCAAAAGACTTGAATTTTAATTTTAAGCTGACATTCAATCTATTAAGAAAAAACTTTGCTAGCAGATCATAGACCAGCCTCAGTGTGATATGCCTTGGGCCAGCAAGACACTTGGTAGCAGCAAAGTGCATCCAGATGGAAAGAGAAGCCTTTAAGCCTGAACTTATTTCAAGATTACCCAGTGATTAGACTGGGTGTAGCATCTCTGAACTGTGAAATTAACCTTCTGCCTAGGGAAGGCCTGCTATAATATTAGACTTTTCAACTGAAAACACAGAGTTAAAAAATATAGAAAAAATTATACTGAAGGTGCATTAAATATAGACTCTTTCTTATTGAAAGTATGTGAATTAATTTATGCAGAAAACCACTAAGAAGCAAAAACTTATGTTAGCAAGTAAATGTTATAAGCACCTATAAGTTAGGAAAATTAAGTTCAGAAGCTCAGGGAAATAGGAACATCTCATCCTGATGGGAAACAAACAAACCAACCAACCAACCTCTCTCAGAGTCCTGGAATGTGAGAAAGGTAAACAAACATTTGTTCACCACGACAGATAATTCCACTTGCATTTGTACAGCATTTTAGGGTTTTGATGATAGTTGGCCTGAAAATAAAAAAATTCTACCCATATGCTATTAGAAAGCATGTAAATGAGTAAACATCACTGTATTAAGTAAAACATATTAATTCTGTACAAACACTGTGGTGTGGAGGAGTTAATAAACCTTCTTTTACATACATTTCTGTTTCCCCTGTATTGCATTATGATATATAAACAAAATATTTTCACCTCACTTATTAACAATCAAAGAAATTATATATATTTACTGTCTAAATAACACTGGAATGATTACATGAACCACAATATTATATTGTTCTCTATTGCTACAAGTCATCTGTAAGCAGAACAAATCATCTTGCATCCCAGGAGTTTTTATCTGCTTCAAAATAGCAAAACAGTTTTGAATTTAACAGTCTCCAACCAAATTAATCAGACAAGTTGCATGGCTTTGCATGGTTTTGTGTTGCATCATATTGTATCAGCCTGATGAACCATATCGATGCAGAACATATTAGAACCGTAAAAAAACCTTTCTTGTGTGTCCAACAGACTGAATTCAATGTAAACTTTTTAAAAAACAGCGGATAAAAGTGGAGAAAACGTCGAATTTTCTGCTGTGTTTGTGAACTAAAGAAGATCACGGATGGCTGACCACAAAAACTGCTATTCTGGCAAATCATAAGTTATAAACTATTTGCAATATATATCAAACTAGGCTCTGTAAAGAAAGTGATTTAAATATATACAGAAATGCTTTTGTAAGTTATAAAATTTCCTTTTCTAGTGCTATTTTCTCTTTGTCTTAACAGACAAATAGTATCACTATCTCTTAAAACATCCTATCATTTTTACATCATCATTGTTCAGAAATGACATTTGATAAATAATATTGGCATAGTATCTTATTTTATTTGGAAAAAGGGCTTCATATTATCAATAAGGTGAGTAGAGCAGGATGGTCAAAGGGGCTCTTAATGTACAGTGATTCCAAAGAAGGTACACAGCTATTTATAAAAAAGACCAGAGCTGATCTGTAAAGGTAGGTAATATTCTAGGACTAACAAAAATCCACCAGCCATTTTAGAAATAGTAAAGCTAGTTTCTTAGCCCCATTTCAATACCTATCATGTGCATTCTGTTTGTGTTTCCCTTTTTGAGAGAAGAGTTGGTATTTATGAACGTTGCACATAGAAGCATACTGACTTCCACTTAATTGTGTGTTTTTAAAAGACAAACTACATACTTTTATTACATCTAGAACCTCACTCATCAATCTGCCTGAATCATGTGCTGAGGATCTGGGTATGTGTTTGCCAGAGTGGGCTAGTGATAAAGAAGAGGAGCCTTATTTCTTTCTTGCAAAACTCAGGCAAAGTCTCCTTTTCCATGTTGTATGTATTTAAAAAGTAGCTGCTGAATTAATGGAATTCTTAAAATAAACAAAGTGCTAATTAGCCTAAAACATATGGTAGATTGTCCTTGATATGTGACAAAAATTAAAATAATTTAATAAACATAAACCACTAAACACAGAAACGTTGATCAAAGAGTGAGTGCAAACTTATTTGCTTGATTAACATTTTATAATGAAAATTTATCATTAATCATATCCTAAAATGTAGTTAAAATGCAGAAAATTAGTTGTGTATTCATTACCATTAATGTTCATTCTGCAGTGGGGGTACTTTATTACTCTATAGTAACTTTAAAAAAATAATTAAAGGAATAATTGTCATTGAAGAGATCATTTCATTGAGAGAGGTACCAAGATAGTTATTTCTACCACGTTGTTAAAACATATACAAGCCATGGTAGTTGAAGAATAACTTATTATCTTCTATTAATACAACAGTTTTAATTACAAGAAATCTGAATTATACATGTACAGAAACTTCATATTCATGGATGAAATAGTAGCATGGTCACTGCCATAGAGAGCAAGTGCATATACTGCACAAGACAATTTGGTAAACTATTCTCAGAACGAATTTGATCAATGACATTATGCTGAACATCTGTGTTTCAAAAAAGTTCCACAGAACCAGACTTCATCAGACTCTCAGCAACTGCAGTACAACTGCAATTTAAACTAAAAATGATGCAAAGCAGAAGCAACATTTATACTTGTAAAGCCATTCTGTTAAGTAGCAGTAAGCAGGGCCTTGCTTACTACAGTAAGGAAGAAAGAATGAGCAAAAAGTGATCCATTTTCCTGTTGTTCTTGTCAGAACACTACCACAGAGAGCTTCATAATTTAATATTTACAACAGGATTCTTGCACTGGTATTCTGCATACACAGCTCAGTCTTGTTAGAGATTGCCACCATTTATGGCAGCAACTTCTGGGAAAATAATATGCCACAGGTTGTTCTTGTATCAATTAATGCATCACATGAATATAAAATTGTGTGAAGGAAACAAGATGCAGACCAAGGTGGCTAGGCAGAAATAAGGAAAATATAAAGCTGTTGGAAGTTTTCAGAATTAATGACATTCCCAGGATTAGGTATTACTAGATATTGCAGTCTTAGAGTAAGCCTTACAGGCTTCTGGAGGAAACTTGAAGAAGTCTTATGGAAGGGACCCAACAGTATTTGGGAAACCTAGATACAAGAGTGAAAGATTTGTTTCATTAAAAACAAAACAACAAAAACCCCAACCACAGAGGTAGGGGTGGGGGGAACTGTGAAAGCAGCTGATTTGGTTCTTGGTTTGCTGACTTAGATCCCTGAGGAATACGAAGAACAATCATGGCAAACCCAGGAAGGGGAGTATGAAGCAGTTGTTCCTCTGCACAGAGGAAATTACAACCCCTCAAAGCAAAGGGGAAGCAGAGAAGAAATAAAGATATGCCAAAGTTCCACACCATCTTGTCTATGCCTATATACTTTTAAGGAAAACTATCTCCAGACCAGGCTTCAACAAAGCATGCACTTTCTTCCATCCACAGAAGTTATACACAAAGGCTAATCCACAGTTTTTCTACTTAGGCATGTCTGACTGTGCATTGAAACAAATCACCTACATGTGTTGGTAAGGCACATACCAGTCTTAAAGGCAGCCTTGGACCATGTAAAGCAGAGAAGACAAAGCCTTTGTCCTCAAGGCAAAACAATTGCTCTGGCCTAAAGTTACAGTCTAACTCCTAATGTTCTTCTGTACCAACTGACTTGAAGTAGCTTCATGCTATTGTCACAGTAACATTGTATACACCAAATGTATACACCATGTATTACATTCTACAAAATAATACTTCTTTTCCAAAATAGGCAGAGAGAGAAAGATTAATGCATTTTAAAAGCAACAATTTTTCTGTTAAAATTGTTCATGATTCATGTGGATGCATTTCCTAAAACTGCTGCCTAGAGTAAAACACAGTGGGCTGCAGGCTGCAGGTAGCTCCCAAAGGAAATAAGTACCCTAGAGTTAGGCCTATGTGCCCTAATTACTATTGCAGTTGAAAAGAAGCTGAGATGTAGTTTTGATTTTTACCTTATCTTTAAGTTCAAGGATTCACATTTCACTAAATCATTACTTTTTAGTAGGACTGTAAAGTTTTCTATTGTCCTTTTATTTCTGATGTAAGATCTTGTCCAAGAGAAATCTTAAGGATTCTACGGGCCAAATAAATCAGTAGGCAAAGGCCAAATACAGTCTTTCCTTCATTTTACTGAAGCAGAGAAGGGCCTGTTTTCCAAATCCTGTCTTTTTTAAAATGGAAAAATCAGACAAAATGTTCATGTTGACTTTAAGGATCAATTCTTCCACGGGCTGTTACCCTTCTATACACACACTGCTTTCATTAGGACAATTGTCCTAAAACAACTGGCCGCAGTTCTGAGCTAAATAAGGAAAAAAAACCCCAAACCAACAAATCAAGAGAACATACATAGAAGCTTACTCTGGGTAAATTTTTTAGGCAGCTCACTCTTACAGAAACACAACGTAACTATAGCTTCTTTAATATGATGACTTCATACTTTGTTCTTTGATGACAGACCAAATCCATGTTAAATTTATAAGCAGTTTCATTGCACGTGACAGAAAAAAGTTCTACCAATTTTATATGGCTGTGCAGTGTTGCTGGTTTTATAATGCTTTCATCATTGAAACACTTAATGCATGGTGTAAGCAGTGAAAGAAGTATATACTTTTGCACTGAGACATGTCCCACTACAACCAAAACCAGCTTATAAACTGAAGATTGTATAAGCCAATTTATGTAGTCAAATCCAGGCTACAAGTCTCCTTAGTGAAGTTGGAGGAGCTACGAATGCTACATAAATGATGGCTACACAGAAGCAGATTACTGCTATTTGTGCATATTTTGAATTAAACTTTAAATGCTCAGACGTTCAGTGTAGAATTACTTTCTCATGTATAGACAGCATAAGACATACTTTCTTCCAGGCTACAAAGAAAGAAATAACACAGGACGGTTGATAAGGTGCTGTAGATAGAATCATAGAATCATTTAGGTTGGAAAAGACCTTTAAGATCAACGAGTCCAACTGTCAACTCAACAGCACGATGCCCATTAAACCATGTCCTGAAGTGCCATGTCTATGTGTTTTTTGAACACCTCCATGGATGGTGACTTGACCACTTCCCTGGGCAGCCTGTTCCAATGCCTGACAACTCTTTCAGTAAAGAAATTTTTTTCTAATATCCAACCTAAACCTCCCCTGGTGCAACTTGAGGACATTTCCTCTCGTCCTATCACCAGCCACCTGACAGAAGAGACCAGCACCCACCTCACTACAACCTCCTTTCAGATAGTTGTAGAGAGCGGTAAGGTCTCCCCTCAGCCTCCTTTTCTCCAGACTAAACAACCCCAGTTCCCTCAGCTGGTCCTCACAAGACTTGTGCTCCAGGCCCCTCACCAGCTTGGTTGCCCTTCTCTGGACACCCTCCAGCACCTCAATGTCTTTCCTGTAGTGAGGGGCCCAAAACTGAACACAGCACTCGAGGGGCGGCCTCACCAGTGCCCAGTACAAGGGAACAACCACCTCCCTGCTCCTGCTGGCCACACTATTTCTGACACAGGCCAGGATGCCGTTGGCCTTCTTGGCCACCTGGGCACACTGCTGGCTCCTATTCAGCCGGCTGTCGACCAGCACCCCCAGGTCTTTCTCTGCCGGGCAGCTTTCCGGCCACTCTTCCCCAAGCCTGTAGCGCTGCATGGGGTTGTTGTGACTCAAGTGCAGGACCCGGCACTTGGCCTTGTGGAACCTCATACAGTTGGCCTCGGCCCATCGATCCAGCCTGTCCAGATCCCTCTGTAGAGCCTTCCTACCCTTGTGCAGATCAACCCTGCCTCCCAACTTGGTGTCATCCACAAACTTACAGAGGGTGCACTCAATCCCCTCGTCCAGATTATTGATAAAGATATTAAAGAGAACTGGCCCTAATACTGAGCCCTGGGGAACACCACTTGTGACCGGTCACCAATGATGAATATATTTACATAGCTCATAAGCTAATCATATTCAGCGTATATATTTATTTTGAAATTCTCTGAGGACACTCCAGATTTGAGGAGACAAAGAAGGGGGAGAGAGATTTCCAAGAGATAATATTTTAGCATACTGAGTTATCACTGGAAGTTCTAAGGGACAGTATTTAATGGTTATTCTATTATCTTTCCCCTCATGTAGCTCCTAAAAACTCCAGGTACTCTCACAATTACTGAAAAGTGTTAAGTTTCCTGACAATATAGTGTTATTTTTTTTTCCTCCCAAAAAACCACTACAGATGGATCTTAGCTGCACAATTCCCACTGACATTAATGGAAGTAATTTGGCTAAAACCCCTATTCATTTTTTAGGGTTGGGTTGGGGTTTTTTTGTTTTGTTTTTGGGGTTTTTTTTGGGGGGGGGTGGGTTTTGGGGGGTTTTTTTTTACATTTCAGAGATGTTTTTAAGTGTAATTTTCTGAAGTGTAATTTTCTAAAAACCACCTAATGTGCATTGCATTTTATTATTCAGCCTGTCTGAGGCTCATTCAAATCTTATTTTTCCTTTCTGCAAATTTTTATCTAGATAAAAGAAAATCTGCAAGAAGAATGACGATTAGAGAGTATAGACGTGAGAGCGTCAACATCAATTACCTTCTTACAATCCAGGATTGCAAGTAATATTTAGTCTGTGTTAGGACATAATTATGGGTAAAACTGTAGTATATCTACCAGTATTGATTAAAACCAATATGCTACAAAATTTCAAAGAATAATATTTTGTTTCTACCATTCATTTTACGGATGCAGGTAAGCTAGTGTTGCAAAGGGAAAGAGAAGTTCATGATATGAGTATTAATCAGTTGCACCTGCCCTTTTGAAAAGTGTTCAACTCTATATTTGAGGAATACATTCATTTTAGCCAGAGATTTGATGAAAAGTTATGCCATATTACCCACCATGTGACATTTAGGAAATAGAAAGTAAAATTAAGATGATTTTTTTTTTTCTATTGAATCTTAGAAAATTCAAAATTAGCTCAGTATTTGATTCTTGAATTTAAACTAAGTTTTCAAAATGAATTATGAAGTAAAGCTATATACACTACAGGTATACCAACAATTGATTACAGTCTCCTCACTATGAAGTAGGCAATGTATTGTAAAGCTTTTAGTTATTTCCTCTTGGAGTTCATGTTGGAAGCAAGTAGCTTTAAAAAAAAAAAGGAAAAAAAGTGCAGAGAGCTGAAAAAACAATTCAGTAAACATCTGAAGTCCTAATCTAATTGATAATATTGTATTTTTTAATTATATTTCCTTCTTTATATATATAAAAAAAGACATCTATTTTTCTTCCCTGCCCTAGACTGATACTAGTAGACATAGCTAAAATAGGGTTTGTTTTTAATGATAAACTATGAATAATGTCTTGCAAACACTGCCTTGTACGAAACCAAAGACTTTCATTGCATTCTATCTAATGATGGAGTAGAAATCAGGAAGTAGTCCCTGCAAGGAGAAGACAGATATACCGAGATAATAAACTCTGTTCTTTACTAATTGTTAATAATATACCATCAAGGAAAATAATTTGAAAATAGTAAGGTGTAGGAAGTATTTGAAGACTCAATAATTTTTTTGGAGGGCATGCTTTACTCAGTGCCCCAGTTACAGGAGGAATGAAGGAATACAGAAATAACTGGGAGACCTTTATATGGAAAGTTAGACTAGCTAATGCAATGGTTTCTCAGACCTTAAAAAAAACCCCACAAACTATCAATTGCAGTGGGATTGGTCTTTCACAATTTTTAGGATCAGCTTATTGTAATAGAGTAGTTACTATTAATTTTAACGTACTTTTTTATCCAGTAGAATTGTTATATCAAATGATGTAACACCAAATAATGTTAGATATAACAACAAAGTTGAATAAATTCTATTAAGATAATGTAATATTAATTCTGTATTACTTGTATTGATGTATGAGTATAATCCTCAGGTAAGAGTAATAGAAATTAATAGCATTTCCGTGAACCACTCCAGAGAAGGGAAGATTGTGCTGTTGCCTCAGGAAAGTGATAGACCTTGGTTTGGATTGTTTCCATGGGAAGAAGGGACATAGAAGGAATAAGCTTGTTAGATTTTTCTTATTTCAAATTAATATTTTATTACAAAGCATTGAGTAGGGGAATTCAATTGCAAGAAGTTATTTGATAGACTTAACAATGAACATTAAGCAGATGTTATTAATATCATGCAATGTTAAAGAAATATTTATTACTATTAAGTTCATATAAATGTACTGTTCATACACTGCATTCTTCATACATTACGTGTTCATTTATATGAACAGTATAAATGTAGCATAGTTAATAAACTACAGGAAATGAAAACTTAAAAATGCCAAAGAGCTAAGAAGACATGTAAAGTGAAACAATAATCTCTTGCTCATTTCTTGCATCACTTTCAACAAGGTCAAATAGTAACTTCTTTTAATTATTAAAGTTTAGGAGATCTTTGTTTTGACTTTTATGATTTAGGCTTTAACCTTCCATGTTCGTAAAAGCATTTAAGCATAGTCATATCAATGCATAACAACCAAATAGAAATAATTAAGACATCTTTTAATTAAGCTATTATTAGATTCTCCATTTTCTTTGTGTGTCAGGCCTAAGCAGAGCTACCAAAACCTTTAACGTTTTCAATGGGTATCTTAATGCTTAGCCCCATTATTTGAAAGGCAAATAAAACCAGTGTTTTGGGGTTGGGGTTTTTTTGCAAGTTGTTTTGTTTTGGTTGGTTAGGGTTGGTTTTTTGTTGTTGTTGCTGTTGCTGCTGCTGCTGCTGTTTGGTTTTATTTATTTATTTATGGAAAATACATCACATTCCCTTAGCTCCTGTTTAAAGGTATTTGAGCACACTGATGGATGTAGTGTTCTTCTCTGGTAAGATTTACCATGGAATCAGTTATCAGAAACAAATAGAATGCCCTGAGCTGCACTACTTATATGATCCCACCAGGAAATACAAAAGAGGAAGAGTAGAAATAAGATGTCATGACAACTGTTGTAATCTACACAGAATCACCCCACCCAGAACTGGAGGCATTTTAAGGTAAGCATAGAATACTTCAGTAACAAAGGTCCACAAGGTAAGAGGACAGAAGTCAATGAGACTTTCTTACTGATATTTTGCTTTATAAACAATGGAGATAAAGTCACAGAGTTTTCCAGTTACAAAACTCTCAAAAGGAAAGGCTGCTGAAGAAAGCTAAATCAAATATACCTAAACCTAATACACATAAACACAGATCTGTGTTTCTTACCATGGCTCCTTTGCAAAGCTTTCAAATGAAAAAATTTAAACTGATCAGGAAAATAAATGCTAGAGAAATAGCTTACATATTGTGATAGCAAATACTGTTACTGCAAGATAACAAAAGCCATGGTTCACATGAAGTACAGATGGGTTGTTTAACATGACATCTTGGTAACATGAGATCAGGATAGTTGATATTGTAAAAGCAAAAATAAAAAAAAAAGTATAGTAGCATTTCATCAAATATGGTTTTATCAAAAAAAAATACCAGATTTGTGCTCCCACTGCACATCATGTTCTCAGTAAAATTATCACAGCTCAAAATTACTACTGAAAAAATAATTAGGACAAATTAACCAATGAAGACGAAAGAGTTAAAACTAGCGAGGTATTTTCTTAGTGTTAAAAAGAGGTCATTTTTTCTGAACTTGGTTTTCTACCACACAAAGTATAGGACTGAAAGTCTTAAGGAAGTTTTAAAATATAGATATTGAAAAGAGACCTGGATGTAAGACAAAATATTTAGTCAATCTAATTGCAGCCAATTTAAAATTAGTCTAATTGTAAACAAATATTGTACTTTAATTTTATACTCAAGCCCAATGTAATTAACAGTTTTCTTACAAAACATTATTGCTATATGTCAATGCTGCATTTACTCACTTGGGAATATATCACTGTATAGATGCACAGTATACTGACGTTTAAAACAAATGTTTAAAGTACATAATTATTTTCATTTTAAAACAGAATTTCAATAGCTAATTAGAAACAGAAAGGTGAAAAAATGAACCATAAACTAAATGGATCGTTATTTAGTTAAAAAATGAGGCTGGGGTACATCCCAGTTTGTCTGCACACCAATAAAACTATTATACACCATGTTCATTATTTAATAATATTTGTATATTGATTTTTGCGTATAATTTTTACATTATAAGCACTGTGTATGCTACAGGATATGACTTTCATTTTCACGAACCAAGATAACAAAGGTTAATAAAGATAATAAAAGTCTACATCTTCTAGGTAATGAAAATAGGTATTAAACCCTTGGGAAAAAAGACTGAGAAAAAGAAGCACTGGAAAAGAATAAAATAAAATATTTGGCTGATAGGAAAAAAAAAATTAAGAGAGATTGAACTATATACAGAGTAGTCTTGAGGATCTGAAGAATAAGAGACAGCAAGGAAGGCATGGAAAAGAGCTGTATCTCATAAACTTACATAGCAACATACATGTCAAGAATCTGACCTCCTTCCTGATCTTAGAAATCCAAACTGCACAAATTTCAGCAGGAGCAAAGCATCCCAAGTAATATATAAAACAAATCTCTTCTGGTTTTGTTTTGCTACTACCGTGATTGCAATTTGTGATGATGATTTGCCATTGGAATAGAATATGAAAAAACATACTAATCAAGAATCCAAAATGATAGCTGGTATAGACTGTGTTTGCATCAACTCCCAAACAGCAGAAAGGCCCAAAATCCATTGTCTTACCTATTCAGAGGCTAACTGGAAATCCTCTTCCTAGAAAGCAATGTGAGGTGGCCAAGCTGAGTACTGTAGGAGATAATTACACTACCACCATATACCACTACTTTGTATTTTATTCTTTGTTGCCAAGCTGACACGTGAATTTAAAAAGGCAATGGTAATCAAAGGTAGATAATACATGTGGGTCTCATCATGCCTTAAAATAATTGGGTGAGATTAATATTTTCCACAGTGGTGATTTTCAGTAACAGGAACACAAAAGATAGGTACAGCAAGAGGTTCAGTGCAATAGTAAAGATGCACCTTTTCTCCCTCACTAGCCCCATAGAATTGACTAAGTTTATAGCGAGGTGTTGCTAATGAGTTAGCAATGGATGCATCAGCAAGCAGCATGAAGAAGAACTTCACGCTTGCCTTAATTCCATACTTTGACATCCATTTTCGCCCTCCACAATGAATGACTCATTGGAAGAAGGACTATAGAAGAAATTTTACAGAGAGATTTTACAGGCAACTTTCCTAAGACTTTTTCAAAAAATGCTTTGAGCATGTAGTGAGAGAGCAAAAATAAGATGTTTAATTGATATCAGTTTATTAATATACAATGATTGTAATGGGACTTAAAAAAAAATTAGCCAAGCCTTTTGAATGCTGTTGCCCACAGGAAAAAGCAGATTAGAATGCAGAATATACTCCCTCTCCCTGAGAAAAGCAAAATAAAATAAAAAAAGTTTCACAAGACTTCTTGACTACAGCTAGTCAAATTATTAAGGGGGGAAAAAAAAGTGAGTCTTGTTACTTAAATCAAATCCTGCAATTTGCATAGGACATAGATACTGTGTTCAGGGAGCCTCAGAAGGAAGAAAATTCTCGTTACCTTAGAGCTGAGAGCAGCATTGACATGCTCAGGAAAAGCTCTGTTCTTAGTTCTCAGAATTCACTGCTGCATCTTAGTGCAATAGATTTTTTTTTTACCCTCTCTCTCTCTTGGACGCAGGATTTTAGAGGATCAAATTTTATGATTTCTCAGATCCTGCAGGTGTTTAGACTTTACAGATAAACACCATGAACTATAAACTTCAGGTTGGAGACCAGGCCATACAAGGAAAGCTCAGGCTATTTTTGAATTCTGAAGTACTACTTTCTGTGTATTTCTTTCTTGGCTATGATACCCTAAATGAAAATTAAACCATCGAACACTCAGTCTGTCTGTATTTTTCAGGTGTTTTATTATAACACAGAACGTGCTATTAGTTGAGGGAGAATATTCTATAACCTTTGGGCAAAAACTAAATGCAGAGCATGTATTCCATGCTTTGTGCTTATATGTTCATATTTGTCTTTAATAAACTGGGAGAGCATGTTTATGCCACTATGTGTTTTTCTCTTGCTTTGTCTCATTCATTCAAAGTTGTTGCCTAAACACCTCTAAACTGGGCCTAATTCTAATCTAACACAAACTGCTCTGAACTGACCTAATCCTGAGGCCTAAATTAATGAGAATCAGAGTTGAACTGCCTAATTTAACAGCAAACAGCTACAGTAAGGAGGGAGGGAGAAAGAAAAAGGGAAAGAGGTAATTTTTTCACAGGAAGTTAAAAGAAATATTTCAATCTGGAGAGGTAACACAGACAGGAGTGGCTGTTGCGCGTCTGACTCAGATCGCATTAGCCCTTAGGTAAAACAAGACAAAATAAGCACAAAGCTGGAAAGAGTTTGAATCAATACAGCAAAATCAGTTGTTAGAAGATGTCCATGAAAGCTGTTAAAAACAAAGCATGTCCCCTTTGCTGTACCCTCTGTACCCACCTGCTCAGTTGTACAAAAAACTCTTTGCTGACTGAAGCTCATGCCCAGGCCCAGACCAAATTCCAAACTTCCTCAATTCTTCCCTCTCTCCTTTACCCAGATTGCCCTGACTGTTTGCTCATCCTACCCCTACCCACTCTGCTGAGCCAGTGCTTGCTCCTAGTTAGGTATTACAACCCTGACTATAATGAATGTAATGGTCTTAACTCCATAAAGTCAGAACTGGGCCTAAGTAAAAGGTATGCACATGATGATGACTAAATTAGCAATCTTCACTGCTTGTCCCTTGAGACTAAAACCAAACAACTCCCTAACCAGAATGGTACCTTTCACAATGAAGCACTGTTTTTAACATTATTCCCTGCTACACCATGTGAATCACCTGGCTTGCAGAGGAGGGTTGTGCATGCATGTGTTAGATACACAGAGTTGGCATGCTCTAGAATATGCATATGAACGTACAGGCTATATTCCATATTTCTTAGCCTCATACAGAGAATCAGAAACCAACAGTCAGCATTCTGTTGGCTGCTGCCTTCCTGTGTACCTGGAAAACTCAGAGCATACACTTTTTCACTGATGACATTGCATAAACATTGCGCTCTGTCAGAGCTGTGCAAATTACAAGAGGAAAATTCATTAGGATGCTGGAAATACTTCCTAATGATTTCAGGTGGGAACTTAGGTATTAACAAATTTCTTGCAATACTTCAGCAGGAACGCAAAAAGACTCCCAAATGGAAAGTCCCTTACAAACTTTTCCAGTGTTTTGACAAATGAAGAACCAAGGATTAAGTGGCATAACAGGAAATTCACATGCTATTCACACATATCCTAATATTTTTTAGCATAACCATTTAAGTGTAAGCCATGGCAGTTTAACAAGGGAAGAAGACTGAAAATAAAATTTTCAGGAGTTCTTTGTAATACCCTTTCTCTGTTCTAGTTCAAGCCAACTTATCTCTTCCTGGTTTTGACTATTTCATATATAAACAATGCAGTCAAACATTTGATCTTCATGGCCATGATAATGATTATTATAATTCTAGTTTGGGACATAATTATAATTTAAGCATGAACTGCTGCAAGCTCTTAGACTTAAATTTTATAAATTATTGCAGATTTTTTGTTGGAAAATTTACAGAAAAATAAACCTAATGCTTGAAAGTCAGCAGCTCATCTTAGCTACTGGATATTAAAAATTCCACCATAATACGAGAGCAGTTCCAACTAATGTGTAATAAAATTAGAAAACTGTTCAAAGTGGAAACTTTTCATTAATACAGCCTATGATAAATTAGAAAGTCTGCTGAAGAATAGTCTGTTAATTCCTATAGATCAAGTTAAATACACACAAAAAAATTTCTACACAGTAAGAAATTGCTGCATATTTAAAGGATATAAAGAGCAAAGTTGGGAAATCGGCAATATCCACAGCATTACATCTAACTTTTGGTTACCATCAAAATATGGCAACTTCAGACTGCTCTGACATTAGCCAAGGAAATATTGCAATCCAGACTCAGAAGTTAGTTATCTATATACTTAAAGCATATTTTACTATGATTTTCTGCACACTTTTAACAAAAAAATGTAATATTGGAGACTAAAAAATAGTGGTTTCAATTGCCAGTGAAAATGCTGATTTCTTAAATGCAGCACAATTATCTTCTAAGGAAAAACTGAACACATGCTCTCACACATTGCAGCACTGAAAATTTCTATCAATACTACTAATTGTCCTAGTGATTTGCACCAATGAAGAAGGATATGAGTTCCACACAACTGAGGCACAAGAATTAAATCAGCTATATATTCTATTCTATCTAAAGTAGCATGAGATATCCCCATATAATTGTTAAAGTATCTGTCCACATATTTAATCTATGATAAATGATCTAACACCCCCCCCCCCCCCCCAAAATGTATGGAAACCAAGAACACAGATAATGCCATCAGTGGAGGAGGATAATCACTTATTTGAATATTCTGTTACTGGAAAAATGTATGTTCATAGTCTTTTTTTGAATGCAACGTAGGTACACACAGAAGCCCAAAAACTCATGAAGGCAATCTCTTAATTGGAAGATTCTCTAATGTCTAAACTGGAGCTTTAGGTAATTTTTTAGAGCTCCCTAAAGAGCCAGGTCACTTACCTAGCAAAATGTGCTGGGACTTCCTAGTGATTTACCTGCACGGCTTGCTTTCCTCTGCAAACCAGGATATGAGGAACCACAGAGTTCTGAATCACATCCCAGCATAAACTTACCAAACAACCAAACTACATACTCCTTGGGCCTGAAAATTAATAAAAAGCTACAGGCTAAATAGCCTTGTATGCGAACAGTGGGGTGAAGATGTGGATAAATGATGTATAAAACAGTTAATAAAACATGATACGTACTGTTAGCCCTTTGAAACAGATTGAACATTTCAACTGTCTCAAGTTATGCAAATTGAATTATTTGTTGCAGGTAAATGATAAATATCATTCAAGAGAGGTGGCCTCATTAACTATTGAAGATGTAGAGGGTTTTTGGAAGTTGGAAGGAGAGCTAAGGGACAGTACAAAGATAGGTAATATCAATGTTTTCCTAAGTAAAGTGATTGCAAAAAGTTTTGAAAAATGTACCAACCAAATTTGTTCTACAAATATTTGTTATCAAAACATGAAGAACTTCTCAATTTAATTCATCACACATTTTGCTATCAACCTATTAAAGCAGTGGATTAAGGAATATTGTCTCTTTTTCACTATCATGACATTCAGAGTTTCTAAAAACATTTTGTAAATCTTTTTTTAAAGACTTTGTAAAAAATTTTTTTTCTCTAAAATGTTTTTCTGAAAATCTCTTCAAGCCTTTTTAAGTTTCATCAGTAAAATCTCACAACTATGAGGTTCAATATATAAATTGTAATAAAAATAAAAAATAATTATAGTTTATTACATTTAATTTTAATTATGTATTATAATGAATCACAGAATGGTTGAAGTTGGAAGGGACCTCTGGAGGTCACCTTGTTCAACCTCCCTGCTCAAGCACAGTCACCTGCAGCAGGCTGTCCAGGACCATGTCCAGACAGCTTTTGAACAACTCCAAGGATGGAGATTCCACAGGTTCTCTGGGCAATCTGTTCCAGTGCTCAGTCACACTCACAGTAAAAAAGTGTTTTCTTACGCATAAAATTTTTCCCTATTTATAAAGTTTTTTCCTTATGCATGCTTTTCTTATGCATTCAGATTTTCATGCATTCAGACTAAATGCCTACTTGTAATTTCTGTGCATGAGGAGCTGAATTTGTTCATAATCCCTTTTACAACAACAGAACCTTTACAGCCTGTTCTCACCATGAACACAATTAGTTTTTCAAGATAATACCTAAGTACCACCAGAATTGTTTTTACCTGCAGTCTGACATTCAGAGTTGCTCTGGTTGGACTACCATCCAAATTGGATAAATTCCTCTTTATTAGAACAAGAGCAATTACTATTTTTTTTTTTAAAGTTTGCAATCATAAACTTGCATACATATTGCTTGATCAAAGCAAATATGACTGCCGATATTATCTTCTGTTTGCAATAAGTATTCTACTTGCATAACTTAATCTAAGCACTTGATACATTAAGTGTTTGATTGAAGCAGAAAGTCTCCTTTACCGTATTATTTACATGTTTTGAATATGTGTATCTGTGCCAGAACTGGTTTTAAAAATTGACTTTAGAAAAGTTTTGCATTCCTAGGTTTTTTATACTGAACATATCCATAATAACAAAAGCTGAACTATAAACTAAACCATTTTTTTATCTAGACATATTGCCTAGAAAAAAACCCCACCATGTTTTCTTTGTTTTTCAGAATAAATTTTTATATCATGTTTTCATTATTCTTTTTCCTTTTGTTTATATTTTTCCTAGCATTCATTTTCTTTCCCTTTAAGCTTTATCTTCTTTTAAAAATACAAAATCTATTTACAGAATGTGCCATTTGCTTCTGTTCTGTATATATGCATATTTTTATATGTTTTTCAAAGATATCTAAGGAATGAAAAATAGAGGAAAAGTCTCTCTACCTTTCATGTGTATATATATGTGTATGCAGACACAGGCATATGTGTGTGTGTGATCTCCCCAATATTAAACTTGACATGTTTATGATGGCCTATTCCAAGTATTATATGAGAGTTATCAGAGGATTAGAAGTATTATTAAGGAACAGCAACATACTATGAGTTCCACATACAATCACTGATGTCAGAGACCATCTAAATCTCAGAAATTATGTTCATCATACCTCATGTCCTGCCCCTGCTTCTTCTGACCTTCTTCATGGTTATGTTTTGGGGTTTTTTGGTACGTGTTCTTTCTCTCTCATGTGGTTCTTTCCAGTTTCATTACTAGTCTCTCTCATTCCTTCTAGATTTCAAAGTATTTTTCTTGTGCTATTTTGCTGTATTTTGTTTAAAGTTGACAAATGGAAGTAAACTGATGAGACAAAGTTTCTGATTTTGCAAAATACTCGGTATAAACACCTGTGTGCTTTTACAGTTATATATTTATTTGGCTGGGGCCTGAAGCATTCTTTATTCTGATTGAACAACATTCCCTAGAGGATGCACAATTTTATAATGAAATGTAAATTTTAATATTTTATTTTCCATCTGTTAGAAACTTTCTATATTTAACCTAGATACTATACAATAATTAGCTAATAAGCAAATATTTTGCTTGTTTGAGAACTCAGTTATCAGTTCTTCCTCCTTATATGCTGAGAAAGAATCACATGATATTGGATGATTTTTCTCAAACTGAGGACCAAGAAGAAAGAGCTTTCATATTTTATAAAAAAAAATGAGAAATTAAACTAGCCAGATCTTCAAATATTAATAGAAACTAACATTTAGAGTTTCTGACTGTAATTCAGGCTTTCTAGTTGAAGCACCCAGATTCAGAAGAAGGGGAAAAAGAAGTTTTTTTATCATCTTTGTTGGCCTGATTGTAGGCCTTATGGGTCCTCAGATGTTGCTCCCATGACTACCACCCCAAGAAGAAACTAAGAAGTTGATCAGATCTGTGCTAGCTTCAGACAGCCCATGGAGATATTACAGCCCTTTTCCTTGTTACAGAGAACCATCACAGCATTTTCCCTTTTAGCTACCAGAAGAAGGGCAGGATTTGTTAGCTGAGAACTGTTTTGGGACTCCTGGATTCATGACAAAGGTGTAGCAGGTGGGTAAAATTTGAATGGCATATAGTGCTTGAAGCTGGGAAACCCAGTATCTCAAGAAACATCTGCATTATGCCACAGTTCAACACTCCTAAATTCAGTGAGCACTGTGAATATCTACCTCACGCAGGGAAGTTTTTGTTGATCAATTAACTTCAACACCATGCTGCTCTGACAGGCAGTTCCCCTGGTTGCTGCTTGGTCTGAAATCCAGTGAGTACTGGGACATGTTGTTGCCTTAAGCAGATGCTGACAGTTGCTTTAAGAGGCAGCCTCTCCTGGCTCTCTCTCTGAGTTTCTGTTGATACACATAATCTCTAGTTTGTGAAACTAGAACAGAGCTCAGCTCGCTATCTTTGAAAGATTTCTGGGCTTTCAAATCAAAACAGCTCCTGTTTGCTTGTCAAATCAAGTCTATATTTTTGCAGGTGTCGTTATGGAAAAGTTAATTTCTGAACATTACTCCAATAAACACAAACAAGACAAGGCTGGTGTGTAATTTATCCCTTGGTCAGAAAAGAAAAACCAAAGTGCTAGAGAATAAACTGTACCTTGTGGCGTAATCTTACTAGGGGCTGATAGGGCCTAAAGTCGTATCCTTCCTTGGCTGTCCACCCGTCTGCTCCCAGCAAAATGCATCCAAGTAAAACAGTTGACCACCACATAAACATCTTTACAGGTCTGTTTCTGTCAAAATAAAATGTAAATGTTCAGTGACAGACTGCAATATTATTTTGGCACAAGTCATATCATAAAAGTTTACAATATTGATATTCCATTTGTAGACTTGAATAAATATAGTTGAAACAAGGTAATCCATCTGGCACAACAACAAAAAGAAAAAGAAAAAAAAAAGGTAGTAGTTCAGCATACAATTATGCACAGTTACAGATCTTGTCCATTTTCATCTGCACTCTGTCTGTAAGTTTGTCATCCTGCAGTCATCGTAACAGCCTAGTTTGTGCTGATTGCAGTGTTCTGGTATACTTTAAACCGGGTTACCAAAAAATTACTTTCTATTTGAATGAACAAAAAACTTGATTTTTCCAGACAAAACTGGACTGGTTTGATGAGCTAGTCCTACATTATCCAGCTACTGTGATACATTAAGGTATGACACATTAGAACTAAAATTAGGATATTGGATACTGATATTAGAAAGGGAGATACACAACAATCTGGAAGAATGAACAGAACTGTTTCTAATGTTAAAGGCCTTAATAAACTTATATTCTGAAATTTATGAGAAAATCCTTGCAGGAGATGCTGAAAAAATCACAGACAATCTGTGTCAGAGCTGCTTTTGATTGGACAAAGACATAACTTCATAAAGATAAGATCAGAAATATGGAAGGCCTATAACAAATTATACTCACAGATTTCATAGATACATATGGCATGACAGTTTCCTTACATGGTTCCTAAAGGACCTACAAACGTGCATTTTCTAAGTGGTTTCAGTACCTGTTGGAGATATTCCATATTTATTACTGACATTCAGCATCTGTGTTGAAACTATCATGCTAAACAGACAACACAGAAAACTGATCCTAATAACTTTGAGACATGTGCAAGTCATTCTGTTTAGTCTATATTATTTAGTCCTGTAGTATGGGAGAGAGATGTACAACTTCTAAGCAGGCTGACTTACGCATGAGTGTTGATTTTTTCCCTTTCTACCCTGCTTCTAATGCACTTACCCTGCTAACATAGAAATCTCTAATAAGAACAAAGATGTACATGACTAAGTACAAAATGTCGTAAGTGTGCCCTAAGAGCCCAGAGTGTGTACAGAATGTTAAAGTCTTGCCTAACATTTCCTTTGTTATAGAAAATCAGCTGAGCATAAAATGTGAACAAATTGGGGATCACCTATTATCCTGTATTATTTACAGTCATGTTCCTGGCAATACTGTTACACAAACTGTGTTTTTGACTCCTATCAGTCTTTATATAGCAGTAGTCCTCACAGTCACCTGAAGGCAGGGACTGCATAGAATTAATTCCTGTGGAGATGTCAAAGGTACTAAATGGACTCTAGCCTTACCTCTCTTCACAGTTTCAGTAATCGAATCCCGCATAAGTCTGCTACCCTTCTTTGGGGACTAGTCTACCAAACTTGGTAAAACCACTTAATGGTTGCCGTCTGTTTCATTCTCATTCCAGCTGACTTTTACCAGCCTGCATAGCTTTCATACTTTTAACTCAAACTCAAGCTTGAGATTAATATACCATACTACTTAGACACCATGTATCTTTTGTTCCACAAAAACCAATCTCTTTCTGGGTCTCCCTATTAATCAGATTTAAGATTTCTTCTCATTCATCACTACTTGTTCCAACAGTTCCCACTTCAAGTACCTTTTTTGGTACTCCAGCTTTTCTAATATACACAGTAGAGGTATCTCTGCTAGGAGATCTCTTGCAGAATATATTTAGCAGTGAATGATTTGAAACAAAGACAACAACCTCTATTACAGAGAGATATTTTACATAAATAGCTTAAGGCTTGTTCTTTTACACCTGTTCCGTAACTGGATATTGAAGTGGTGATAAAAAGTGACACATTGAAAAATTTTTCCTGGGTTCCCCTCATACTTCCACCAAAAATGAACTACTAATCAGGTGTTCTGGTCAACCTTTACTATGGGGTTATTACAAAAAATCTAGCTCACTGACTTGAAACACCAGAAAAGATTACTTCAGAACTCTGAGAATTAAAGTATGTCGTGGAATGGCATTTTCCTTCACTGTCTCTGTGTTAGTTCACAGTACCACTGTTATTGGAACAATAAGTCCATTACAAGGAAAAAAAAAAAAAGAAAAAAAAAAGAAAGAAGAAAGATCAGAATCTTGACTTTCAATCTCAAAGAAAACACTCCTTTATTTGTGTTTGTTGAAAAAAAGTTTTTGAAAATAGTTTACTGTTGACTTTCAAGGTCAGAATCAGATTAGTTTAGCAGTTATGCATGCTAGAACTAGCTACGCACAGTTGAACCTTTGTCCCCTTTGTGCACTTGTGGAATATCTCTCTGTACAACGACAATTAGGTTGGAGAACAGTCGTTTCACAGAAGACAGTAAGGGCAGCCACATTCCACCACCCTCCCATCTAAGCTGCATATATTTTTAGCCTCATGTGGTATAAAAGAATAGAGTCCTTATAGTTTTGAAGATTATTTGACCTTGAAAGGCTTCTTCTTTGTACTTGTCCAAAAGAAGAGAAAATTATTACATGGTCAGTTTCTGACTTCATTGCCTGTAACTTGGATGAACACTTAAAATGTAAATTAAAGTCAGCTCTTTGGACAGATACCACCTAAAATCCCCAAAGTATGTAGGGTGTCTGCAGTTATTATTTGCCTTTTTAAAAATAAAAATATCAATTTTTTTTCAAAGTATCATAAATTTTCTAGTGAATTTATTGTATAACTTAAGTGGCTATTTACTTTAAAACTACAACCAAAAAGCACAGTTCTCCTTAAAACAATGCTATTAAGTCTTTATTTTAAGAAAGACTTATATCATTAAAGAGTTGAATTAAAAAGAAGGAATAAAAAAAGAATTTTCAAAGCTTCATTACAACTCCAGATTTTGTTGCTGTGTATAGGCAAACAGAAAGAAATGAGGTAGCAACTGTATATATTCATGATACCTAAAATAACTTGCTGTTTATTTCTATTTGGAGGTACAGCACAAATGATTTTTGTACATTTCTTTTAATGATTATATTATCAAACAATCACAAATTTTGTTTTTAAAGGATGCTTATACCATGCACTCTGGGGCCAAATGATGTATTTCTGAACTCAGATTTGCATTACTGATCTAGATCTTGTTTAGTCATTAATTATAACCTGACAGAATTTTATGTTTCAGTGTTTGGATAACATTCTTCTGTGTATTTAACTTCATGAATTACATATTTGTATAGCAGTTACTTTTAAGTTTTTTATTATATTACTACTTTTATTTTCACTTTTATTTTTTTGTTTGTTTCATGGTGGACATACTGAGTTTTAAGCTGTCAGAAACTTTTTCACAGATCATCAAATTTGAATATATGAATGACTTCAGTTACTTAGCAAGCTTTTATTATGTGTGCAGGATATTATATAAAATAATATATCTTTCACAAGAACTGGAGATAAGTGGAGTTAAGGAATTTCAGGGTCAAAAAATGGTTAATACAGTTAAATCTTATAATCAAAACTATGTTTCATAGGACAATGCTGAAAATCAAAGATTTTAAGCATTATTAACACAGACTTTAATAAATATTTTAAAGAGTTCAACAAATATAGAGCTCTTGAGTACAAGCAACTTAGGTTTTTTTGCATTTTTCTCCTATCACAGTTTGGAAAATTGGAAAAAAAAGTTCTACTTTAATCTTCCAGACAGTATATCTATTTCTGAGAACTTTGGAAAGGGGGCAGGGGGGGAGGTGTGTACACCTTAATCAAAGATGAATAAGGCATTAATCTCACTTTCTGTCTCTCAGGGAACTTGCCACAAACTGAAATTTAGGACCTGAATTAAGCAGCTGCACAGCCAGAGAAGACAAGGGAGAGACCAGCTTTGAAAGAAACATTCCGAGAAATAAGCAAGTGTCATTTAATTATATTTGACAATTTCAGTGAAATGCTATTGACCAGATATTTTTCTTCCTGGGTTTGTCACATCACTGAGGCATCACCCAGAAAGCAGTGTAGTGAATTTGCTTGTGCTGTGAAAGCTGTGAAATCAGATTGTCAGGCAGATACATTCCCGACCTTTAGCATTTTTCCAGTGATGTGTTTGGTCATGCAACATACTTGAGTAACTGTAAGCTCCACATATAAAAACACAGCTCTTACATACCTGTAAGGATTTCAAGATAAGACAAGATAAAAAATTACATGTTGATTAACATCATTGTAGTCTGCCATTTTCTAGAGATCTCAGTTGAGTATCATCTGACATCTTTTGGTCTTCCAAAATTATTTAAGTTATTTCTAAGCCCTTGCAGAAACAAGAAGTAGTTCCACCCTATATTTTCACCCTTCTAATGTTTAAAAGTTCTTTATCCTGTATGTTTATTTTTAACTGTCATTAAGCAGTTATTAATTAAAGTGTACCTTATATTTCCAAAAACCTTGCTCCAATTCTTTATTGCACTAAGCACTGCTGTGATACTGTAAAGAGAGGCAAATACTGTATAATAACTGCTTATTATTAAATTGGTGGCCAATGGTAGATGCTTAAAGGATAAGTACAGAAACACAGAGAGAACAGACAAGTTAGTATATTCCCCTGAGTCCACTTACTGCCTGAGCTAGAAACTGCAGCTAGCCATTTTGTCTAATATCCACTGATGGACTTCAGCTCCTTAAGTTTATCTGCTTCCTTTTTTAATTTATGTATATTTTTATTTCCATAACATTAATGTGAATGTGAGGAGTGTTGCTTCTTCATATTCATATAATCATGTTTGGAAATCTGATGAGTTTATTTATTTTGTTTACTCTCTCTTCAAACAGAGACCAATCTGTACCTCTGTGTTTTCCTGTTTATTTCTCTGTACATTCCTCATTGTATTATATTTTTTTAAGGAATTTAATCAGAGACTAACACAGTATTCAAGACAGGGATGCACCAAGCACTTAGCAAGGTATTTTCCTTGTCATTCAATATTCCTTTCCCAGTATTTATCATACTCTAAAATACGTAATGTACGTATAATTTATAATACAAATTATAATAATCTATGTTTTATAATAATCTATGTTTTATAATGTTATGCATTTATATTTATGTAAAAATCATTTATATTAAATAATTTATAACTTATAGGTTGAAATATAGACAGAAATAAAAAACATTCCAGCACATCTTTTAGTATATATATGATTTGTCTGTCAGTAAACACTGACCTGAAATTCTCAGACAACTATTAACAATAACTCCCATATCTTATGTCCTATGAATACAAACAGCTAATTTACAGCTACTCACTGCATGTAAATAATCAAAGTGTGGTTTGTTCCCCCCACTACATGTAAAGAATTAGGATGCTGGTTTTTATTCCTCATAGACATCAGTTCTTTTATTAACAGTGAGTTTCACCTGCTATTTTATCATTAAACTGATCTATATTGTGGCATTCCTCTGCATTATTCTCTGTCAGCTTTAGATTTGCCTTAAAAGCTGAGGAGGGATAGAGTGAAGGATATAGAACAGTTAATGGTTATTCCTTATTTCTCACTGTACAGTAAGCTCTTCAGTATCAAATTTAGATTTTCCTTTCTGATTCTCAGAAAGCTCTGTTATCTTACTTTTCAGCCCACTTCCAGAGCATTCAGGAATGTGATGCACACTGCAGTTTTCTCACTATTGACTTCTCTCTGTTTCAGTTCTGAAACTTTTTGATAAATTATTATCCATAAGAGGATTCTTTTATTCTGTGACAAGTTTGTTCCTTAAAACCCCTGGGTGAGGAACACTGCTGGGAGAGCTATACCTTCTGAACTGGCAGATGGAATACCCTAGGGCATCTCAGTTGCCTCATTTAGGTAAGGGAATTGAGACCACAAGGTCATTCCTCAAGCAAGTAACCTGTTCTGCTCCATATAATTTGTAGCTTGTGTTACTGTTCTATCATCTTCTTTTCATAAAATTTCCAAATCATTATTATATTGAAAACCTCTTTATAACAATATTTAGTCATGTATTCAGTTTGCATCCATTCATATAGAAACACTTGGTTGTGATTTACTTGTCTTACAAGTGTATATATATTTTTCAAGCTGACCCTTATCACTGGGGTGGGGGAAAAATACTCTGTTCAAACCAGAATTGCAAAGATTTAATCACAGTTTTCTACTGAAACTTATAAAGCACAAACATGAAATGTTTTATTTCATTAAAGAAAGTTCTACTTGGTATACACTCTTGATTAAAAATGCAGTCATTCAATACATTTGGTACAATGCAATAAAATACAATATAGTCTACTCAGTAGAGCAACTGGGGCTAATCTAGCCTTAAAACTTTCAGACAGTCTCAGAAGTGGTTTATGCTACAAGATGCTCAGTTATAGTTAAATCACTATTTTACTTATTTTAAAAAAGGGCAAAATACCATAAAATTATATATTACTTCTTTATTTAGCTTAGTCTATTGATTTTACAGCATTAAACTCCTTGTGTTTCCAAATCTGGCAGTTGATGCTGAATAACTTTCAATACTTCTATTGCACTCAAACCCTCAAATAGTATTAACAACAGGGATAGCATTCAAACACACATCCAAACTCTGAGGTAGACAGTCTTACATAAACTGAATATCCAACCTCTTTGAACTTTAGCTATCACTAGTAAACTCAATGTACATTCTACTGTTAGCAAAGGCACATTAGACTGATACATATCAGGACTTGGACATTATACTTCAATATGCACATGCACAAATTACAGATATTTATGGTATCTGTGTGTGATGCACATTGCCTGCTTTATCTTAAAACTAATGACAATATTACACTCAGTAAGAAAGGAATAACAGCTTTGAAAATAATTGGTTCATTTATTCAGCTCCTAAGCCACCAGCAAAAAATTTTGGCAGTGAGGGAAAAATATTGCTTATCTAATTTTATTTCCATAAAAGGGTGTGTAAAAAGTATTATACTAATTAATTCACATATTTTTCAGTGATTCTCCCCCCCACCCCACCCCCCGAGAAAACAACATGAAAAGTTCACAGAATTGCCATAGTTATCCCAGTTGATAAGCTAGTCACCCCTGAGTTGGAGACAATTTCTTTCAATTCTTGAGAAAATTCAGTGCGAGCCTCTATCTCCCTTTTCTCTCCTGCTGGTACTTTTCACCCTTGTATGTTCAATATTTTGTGGAAAACAAACTAAATCCCAGTTCTGACACCTTCCTTATGAATGTCTAATAATGATTAACATATTCTATAATACCATGGTGAGTGCTTCCTCTCAAAGTTTATTATGCTGTCTAAATCTTCTCAGCAGTTCATTGGGAATGTAAATTTTGTTCTCTGCCTGACTTTTCCTTTGAATTGTTGGACTAGGAGAGGTGTTGTTTTTATGAGAGTTTAGCAAATATATACTATTTTACCTCTCCTCATGCTGTAATCTTCACAAAGAGAGAAGACTGAAAAAATATATTATACACAACCAGTTCCAAATGTGATAATGTGTATGTATATGTACAGTGTATAAAAAAACAAAACAAAAAACTAATTAATGAAAGCTGGCTTAGCCAGAGTTTATATGAAGAGTGAAAATATATACCTAAATACAAGAATGCCCTAATTTAAAATGTATATATATTTAAAATTAAGAAATTTTCCACTTTCAAAGAAATTGTTTCCAAAATTCCTCAGCTATTAGGCTCGTGTCCTGTGTTACTAAATGGTGACTAGCCAGGATATTTGGCATTAAGAACAGAGACATAACTCATTTGAAAATACAACCATTCCACCCCAATAAACTGATTTAATCAACTTAATGCACCTACAAAGTATAATAAATGAAATCTTAAATACTGGTTAGATCACCGCATTCCTCCTACCTTTAAGAGAAGAGACACATCAGATATTAACCTGACATTATTTAAAAGGTCATTTTCAACATATCACAGAGTAGTACTGTATACCCTCAGGACATGTCAGTCTTTGTCTATACATACTATTAATCAAAAAAAAAGAATAAAATTAATTGTCTATTTTGTGTGGATCAGAAAAAGAGCATAAGTTCTATCCACATATTCAGTGTTATTAATAGGTTTATAATACAGCTACAGTAATAAATATAAACCATGCTTCATTGCCTGTGACTTTGAGGACTTCATTGTATATACTGATAGATGCAAATACCTGCCAGGAAAGTACACACCACTACCCTTTCTTGAAATGCTTTCATCTACCATTATGGTTTCATGGCAGAAAGGCATCTGCAAACAAGGTATTTTTTTGTATAGAGATTATATTACATGAACTTTGAAGAAGTAGCAGAAGTTTTAGCCAAAAGTATGTCTTCTCCCATTAGCCTGCTTCTACTGCACCACACACTAGTGTAACGTTCGCTACATATCAAGGTGCCATGCTTAGATCACTGGTCGGCCCGGACCAGGGAAAGAGACAGATAACACACACAGTGTGAGCACCAACTTCTGCCTTTTATTGCGCAGTTAATTCCTTTTATACTAACAAGGGGAGGCGGGATTACAGGTACATCACAAGGCTGCGACTAACCCTCTAACTTTCCGTGACATCGCGAGATCTTCCGAACACCGACCCCTACACACTAGTGCCCCCATATCTTCACACGTAGTCCGCGTCCTCAAAAACCTCACAACTGGTATCTTATCTCCAAGCTGGCTGTGCTATCGCACCAAGAACAGGGTTCTTGCAAAGTAATCACAGTATCAGATTCCTTCTATGAATGCAGCCATAATCCATATCTAGCAAAGTTTGTCCTCATTAAAATGCTACATGGAAAGAGGATCATGATGTCATGACAGCAGCTCTCTCCCCCAGGACCTGCTGCCAGCTTTCATGCATAGCGCACTTCACGCTGTCATCTTCCAATTTTCCTGCAGAAGTGGCAACCACACTCTGAACCGGAGTTGTTAGGTCACCTTAACTACATACAGCAGGCTTGGGGCTTGCAACAGCGGAACACAGCACTGCCATGGCAGCCAACAGCTCGTACGTCTGTGTACCAATCTGTTCTGTCTCTCAGCAGCTACTTTATGCCGCTACAGTCCCTGACTATGCAGGCACACGCTCTTCATCCTTCACCCACCGAAAAAGGCTGGCACAGTCATTTCGGAACAGCCAGCGATGCTGCTGACAGCTCGTGTGCTGGAACACGCAAGCAGAGAAATACATTTTTTTAAAATCTCACAAAAAGCGCTCACCATGCCAGATGAATCCTGCCTTCTGCTGACTCCTGTCCATCTATCCCTCACTCCTTTCCCAATTTAAATTGCAAAACTATCACGCTACACAAGCAGAAGGTGGAGTGCAGACCCTTGCACTCCTGGTCCCGTACTACCACACTTGGTCTTTGCGTAGACATTGCAAACACGTCAGGTGGCTCCGAGATGTATCCCCCAGGGCACCACCATGGCGAGCAGCCAGCACAAGGGCCAGCTTTTCCCTGCCTTTCCTCTTATTCCCTCTCCCTGCCCTCATGCTGCTTGCACTGTCAGGTGCTGGTAGAGAACAACAGAAGCCCAGGCAGCAATTGTCTGTGGGGGAATACAAGCAAGATGCATCTGCCCCGGGCTTTTCTAGAAGAGCTTCTTTGGAATGGCGCCTAACAGCTTACAGGTGGCTCTTGTGAGCCCAGACGCAAGTAGCCTGAGTGTGCCAGGGGCACTTCTGAAAGGCCAAAACACCTGAAATGTGGATACAGACAGGACACTTATTAGGTGAAAACTTTGCTGCTAACGTCGTGCTCTAATCTTACCATTTTAAGTATATTTATTTATTTAAAGGATGACTCCAGATGTCTTAGTGTCAGTGACCCAGGTTTCAATGATTATAATGAAATGAGAAATGGTAATTTTAAACTGTTCTTATCATGTTCTTCACATGATCTCACAACTGCAATCTCACAATTTCTTTAATATTACAGAAAGCAGAAAAAAAAATGAGGGTACTATATTTCACATATCTCAGAGGAGCTTTTTTCAATAGAACTGAGCTGTGCATGTTGATCTAATTTTTTTCCTAAGACTTCAGAATCAACCTCAGGAAAATGGTGGTTTCACCATCCTGGATACATACAAGTGCTAGTTTGTGGAAGTTACGCTGTCAGCAAGGCAATCTCTTTTTCCCCTCATTAAGAAAGCTTGTTACAGCTGGTTCCTCAATATCCTAGAGGATTAATGTTTATCATCATGGCAGTGTCTGAACCGATGGGAATTCAACTGCTTTATGTTATGAAATCAGAAATATAAAATCTGCCAGCTTAGAACTCAGGCAAATATTTTGGTACTGTTAACATTTTACAAAATTTGTAAATTAACACCTAACATACCACTGTGTAACTGTGTTCTCTGTGCATGCTAGAAAAGATAAACATTTTGGTTTTCAAGTTTTTTATGTAGTCTTCTTAAATAAAATACTGCAAACATTAATTAGATGTAAGAAGAAACCAACAGCTGTTGACACTTCCATAGTAAATCATTAAGTGTATTTTTGAGCAAATATGTCATCCTAGAGAGGGCAAAATAGCTACTCAAGATACAACTTTTTTTTTTTAAACAGGTAAGCTGCTAAGTTAAAGACTAAAATTCCTCCATATTTGCTATGATATGCTAATCTACCACCCCTACTTCTCCCTTTTGTTCAAGCAAATTCTGGGTTTTGGTAAAACATTAGTTACAACAAAAACCTTGAAGCCTTGGTATTATTGAACTCCTTGAATGAATGCTAAACCATGATATGCCTACCATTATTTCAAACTACCATAATAATTTAGAGAATCTCTTTCTATTAAGTAAGTATTCTAGTTAATATTATGATGTTATCACCTTACATCTATGAAACTTACTCTATTGAAGTGACCTAGCCAACAGAGATGGGTGCCATCTTTGTTACCCAGTGAAAGGGATTTTTCAATAACTCAATGGTTTAAAGTCAACCCACCTGGAGACTGTGGCTCAAGATTGGAAAATGGCAAAGATTGGAATAGACAAGTTTGGGGGTTTTACCTCTAATGGGGTTTGAAGTAACAAAAAAATTTAAAGTACTAAAGAAGGAAATGAGGTGCTAAAAACCAAGCATGTAAAGAGAGAAGATAGGTAGTTTAGGACAGGGGAAGTAGTGTTTCAGCAGCCTTCATAGCATAGGAAGATAGCTAGAGGACGTATCAGGGAGAAATGTGATATGGGAAAGTCTATGATATGCAAGGAACCATGAGCTCCCTGTCTCCTTAAACACAAGTGAACACTTAGCAGAAAGACACAGATGCACCCTGGTGTGATAGAGAGGAGTATACACAACAGTACAAACACGATAGGAAATATCAAATCATCAAACTGCAGAGCATAAAGATGCATGCGGATTTGGTATCATTGGATCGAACCACAGTTCAATCAGTAACCAAAAGGACTGATGAATGTTGGAGCTATTTAAATAAACAAGGACTTTTTGTAGCTGAGGGCAGTCTGTCCTTATCAGGATTGAACCAAAAATACATTTGCCCTCCAGTGCTCTCCCCCAGTGCCTGCGTTAATATAATTAAGTCAACTACAGATGAAATCCTGACCTAGATGAAAACATGAAGACAACTCTAAAATCCACATTTAGTATGTTGGGTCCAGAATTTTACCCTATTTATAGGATTTGGTGACACTGAAGGTTCACAAGGATGGAAACAAAACTCTAAAATAACTCCATTAACTAAAATGAATGAAATCCAAAGTTGCTCGTGATTGTCTTTAAAAAAAGTCTGTGTCTAATCATACAGATCCACAGAAATATACAAATAAAGGAAAGCATTCTGCACTTGAATAGCTAAAATAGTTATAGGCATTTTCTCTTTTTTTTTAACTTCAATGCTGTGGAGTTTCTTGCCTCTCTTTTTTCCTGCTTTGCAGTGACTTGTCTCTCTTTCTGCTTAACTGCCACAACGGTCAACTTTCTTCATGAGCCTGAATTCAGCATAGTCAGAAAGAAATTCAGAAAATTGCACTTGTTCTGTCAGTTATAAACCTGCCTTGGGTTGCTAGCACAATGTGTTGTATTTAGGAGCTTTCTTAGAACCATCAACTGGGGAAGTGTCCAGAACCTGTCAGCTTAGCTGCATTCTTTGGGAATACTATGGGAACAAGTTTAAAGATATGTCTTTGATCCCAATTTGAATTGAAACTCTGATGTCTGCTAGCCTTGTTGCTTCACTTGGACATTAAATTCCAAGTGAATAAAAGAAGGATCTTTATATAAAATGAAATAGAGTAGAATATGAAACAAACACATACAGTTCTGAGATTTTATAGAACAAAACAAACCCCACCCTGCACTGCCATGCCTGATGAAAAAAACTTTTTTGACTGTGACAGCTGACTTGGTCTTTTATGTTCTACTATTTATCATAAATTTAGTGCATCATTATAGATCAAATTAATTTTTCATTGAACAACTGCAGCCCTCTAAATTTTGCATAGTTATTTCTAATAAAACAATGCATTTCTCTTATTGTATGCTCACAACCCCATTCATTAGGATCAGAACCTCCATTTCCTGCTATGTTTTAACTGCCTTACACTATTTTACAGAGTTTTATTGCAAAGGGTTTTATACTGCTCTAATGTATCTACTAGACAAAAGCCTTCCAATTGGATGCTGGAAAGCTGACAGTAAACCAGAAAACCTACAATGTCCTGATGAGCTTGTAGCTAAAATGGATTGTAAAATAAGATTTTTCAATAATTCATTAGCTAAAAAAATTTGTTATTTCTAAGAAGAATGGAATGGGGATAATACAGAACTAAGTAAGGAGCAGCCAATATGTGGTGATGAAATGGTCAGTACATGAAAGGAATGAATTTTGTCTCTCCTCCACCACCACTGTATAATATATTAACAAGAAATTTTTGTGTTCATTTGTTGACCAAAAAAAAAAAGTTTTAAATATTTTGTATATATATTTGTTTTGGAAAGGCAAAAAGGTGAACATCTTCAGTTTTATTTACACAATAAAAAACACAGGGAAAAGTTAATGTAAAATTGACTGGAACTAAGTTTTGACAATCTATAGTGCCAGGAAACACTAAGAGGATCCTCCTAATGGAAAAACAAATTACATTTCAACAAGAAATTAAAGCTCAGATGGCTTAGGTGCAGCCATCACCAGGCACTCCATATCACATCTGGTATGAACAATCTGTATAGGCAACATCATCCCATCTCTCTTCTGACATAAAGTTATCACTCTGAAACTACAACCTCAAGAGTAATCACCCCACCTCCCTGAGATGTAAGTTTATGCTCCTTTCTTCATCCCACCCTGACACTGTTTCCAATTTCTGAGTCAACCACACAGACTCTGGGATCACCTAGGACACCTCTGTGAAGCACAATACTCTATGAAAACGAGCCAGGAGATGTTGCTGAACATCACATTCCCACTGCTTAGGCACAAATGCCGATCAGATAATTGGTGGCAAATGTCCAAGTACTGCAGCTACACACAGGCCCTTTATTGATGAAACAGTTACTGTCAGCGTGAATGCATCCTCAGTGCTGACTCAGGTAAGCATCCATACACAATTAGAATTGAAAGCTCCTCTTGCTTCTGTCTGTATTTTGAAGATCTGGGAATGCCTACCCTTCAGCAATTTCAAATATTTCTTGTTATCCAGATGAGATTTTCTGCAAACTACCACTGATTAATCAAAACAGAAAAAGACTTTATTGAAAGTTATTTTGCAGGAGACTAAACATGCAGAAAAAAAGGTTTTTATCTTGTTCAGCAACATGTAATGCAATCTGAGAACTATTACATTCATACTCTTGCAGCTCTTATGTGACTCCTAAGCAGAGAAAAGAGCCTCAATGGAGGCTATTCAGATGAAATAAAGCCTCTTTTTTGTCTTTAATTAATCACTTGCATATTAATCAGTTTCACGTAATCATTCTTGTATTCTCACAATCTCTCATTTTAGCCCACGGTAGAAAAGCAGGATTACCCTGCCTACAGATAGAAGGGAAAATTCACCTTTCTTTCTCACCTACAACGTCTTAAGCGTACAATTGTATAAATGAGGCAATCTGTATGTTCAATGAAGAGAGGGGATAATAATTTCTATCCCCCAGAGCAAGACAGCACACAGATCATCTCAAATCACACCTGACGGCAAACCCATGTCAAGTCTTCTCTCTTTGCCTCCTCCAAAAGTAAGGCCTGGGACTGAGTTACTCCTGTAAGAATGGAAAGTTCCAGCAGGAAGAAGAGGAGAGTCCCAAAGAAGCATAAGGGCAGGAAATGCAGGACACCATCCTGAAGAATCAGGTTCACTTTTCCTCTTATTGGCATGGGGCTGGAGATGAGGGGAAAGGGGATGATGCTAAGGAAGGAGAGAGGATATCCCTTGTAGCAGTGCATACTGCTCATGTTCCCTGACTTCTCACTTAATAAAGGATTGTCAACATTCAGTGCTGGCACTGCAGCAATTTTTGGGTTGAACACTTGGAAACAAAACAAGAGCAGAGCCATTGCTGCTCTCTCCCAATAGTTGGCTGCTTTGGGCAGCCTCCTATGCTTAAAGCCAGCCCTGACTGACAACTTCAGCTCTAATTTGAGAGGTGCCACTAGGTACTGCTCTCTATTCACGGTCCATATTAGTACTACAGCCTCCAAGCTCCCCATAGTTCTGAGCGCACAATATGATAATACACAATATATATTAGAAAAAGAGAGTAATGTCATTAAAAGAATTCAAAATTATCCCTTATTTCCAAAGTTACTTGACTTCTTTGAACATCACTCACGAAAGATATCTTGGATCAGGTCTACATTTTGCCCCAGTTTTGGCTACTCTAAAAGCTTAAGGGAGATGCAAATCTAGAAAGGGGATATTTAAAAACTACTCTAGAAGAACCATTTTGTAGAAAGCTAGGCAAGCCAGCACCTTCCGGCTGCTTTTTTTGCCTTTTTTTTTTTTTTTTTTTAACCATAATGGGATATCAGAAACATGCCTGGGAGGATAAATGCAGCTATAACACTGTTTGCTTTCCAGCAATCTCCTCCTAGAATAACATTCCCATAAGGCTATCATCACCCACTTGAATTTATACCCTAGGGACAAAGTATCTCACCAGAAGCCCTGACAGAAAAGATTAAAACTGTGTCTTGGGGGCTGAGGCGGGGGGACAGTAGTTACCTGCAGCTCAGTGACTGAAGTCATAGGACTGTGCTGTTCTGTTCAACTTTTATCTTGGACAACTATTTTTACAGCCTACTATACGTCCACAGTAACACACTAGTTCAAATTAGTTTTACATCATTTTGAAGAAAGCTGGTTTGTTCCATGAGAGCTTAAGCTGATCTTAGACTACGAGATTCCAACTGATAACCAGCTGAGGTAGAGGGCAGTGGAGGAAAAGGTTAATTTCTGGCCAGGTCAGCTCCCTAGTCCAGCTCACCACCCACTCATATGAACACCCTTGGTCAATAGAAGGAAAGGAAAGACTGATCAATGGGTATAACAGGATGGGAGGGATAGCAGTGGCTCAAACACAGATCACTTAGTACTCCTCTAAAAATTCACTTTTTGTTTTATAGTATAGTACTATTTAAGTCTTATAATCACAATGTGGGGTTTTTTTATGAAAGCCTTGCTAATATTTTCTAATCTTAATTCCAGTACATTCTGCTTGATATTTCTTAGCATTTTAATGAAGCTTTGTTTTCACTTTTAGGTCTGGACAAATGAAAGGATGTCTAAACTGGTCTTTAAGTAAAATAGTTAAGTAATTATACCATTTACATCGTTTGTGCATGACACCTACTTTCTCAATACCTTCACACAACATGGGAAAAGCATCTTCATTTCAACTAGACAAAGAATGTTTTAAAACCATTCCACCAATTCCATTTAATGACTGCCTGCAAAATGATGGATTAATATAGTTTAATACTTTTACCTTTTGTTTTCCTGATAGATATCAGAGTCCAGTAAGGACTTATATGTTTAGCTTTACTTGCCCTATTAGGTCAAAGTGAGCACAATAAACTTTAAATCAACATACTTAAAATATAATTGAAATGCTGTTTAAGCAAGCTTAGTACATGGGTATCTGTCTTATATTGTTGTGACTATAAACTTGACCCTGAATCCCACAGCAACATGAAAAACTTATCTACTGTTGGGACACTCTGAATTATCTAGACAGAAGTGATAGATTGTCATCCTGCAGATGACATCTGCGAAGTTTTGTTTTCACTATGTGACATTAATGTAGCTTGACATTGTAACACCCATTCTAAAGTAGCATTCAAGGTTTTGGAGTTTTGTTGTTTAATTTCATTATGTAACAGAAAAACCAGTTAGAATGACATTGTGGGCCATAACAGCCCTTGGTGAGCAACCAGTAATTTAGGAGCTTTCTTTAGTAATACAGATTTTTACCATTAATATTCTTCTGTTGTTAGAGTTGCCCACTGACTCTAATTTCATAATATTTCCTGCAGATGGCCAGATATAACATGCATGCAAGCATAAAGAGGAGGAAACAAATTTCAAAACAATGCCATAATCTTCATTACAGAAGTGTTCTTTTAGTAATTAAGTGTGGAGCTGCACATATGGTGTCTGATTTATCCTCATATTTTCACTGATGCAAACCTGCTATGATAATATTAATGTAAATGTAACCATACCAGTTTTCAGTCAGTCTGGGAGCACAGAAAAGCTTTTTTTTTTTTTAATTTTCTTTTCTTTTTCCACAAGTAATTCTGCAATTTTTTTCCACTAGAAACTGGGAGAAAGAAAAGTAGCCACAATGTCACAAGTTTAGCTATTGTGGACTTCCCTTCTTTGTGTCTTTAAAGGAAGTTGCTACCTCATTTTTTCACTTGGGTCATGAGTTATGTTCTTCTGGTTTAGGATTATTCCATCAATGTTTTTACTCTTAGCAGATGCTATGATATCCGGCAAACAAGAACAGTTTTTCTAGTGAGATATGTCAAAGGCTTCTGCCCTGTGCCTAAATATTTTACACTAAAATTTAATTCATGCTGAAGAGAAAAATACCACCATCTCTTAACATGGAACAAGAGAAAAAATACTTCTCAGTCCATAATTTTTTTCCTAAGGATATTTTAGAGCACATTCTGCAGTTTTTGTTAATTTATATGTACAATTACTTGATTTTTGTCTTCACTTTCCACTCTGTTCTTTAATCCTAGTTATGCCAAAATCTGACCCTTCATTTGTGAGCAGTTATGTGGCTTCTTCTGGGTATAGATGTATACTAGTACAAGCCAAAAGGAGCAGCAGGATAATTACTGTCCAGCTCCTAGAAAGCATGGCCTTTTATTTTCTATTCTCCATTTCCTCATAATCTTGAGAGACTAGGTAAAGTCAGAAATATACTCAATTAGAAATTTATGGGTAACACTTCTTAAAAGGTACTTTTTCATGTCTGAAAACTCAAAGATAGCAAATTTTCATATAGCGATAATACCAGCTCTTTCCCCCCCCCCCCCCCGGCTTTATATAAAGTATAATTAAATTCTAAAAATAATTTACTATGGAAGAGCCTTTCTCTGGATTCTCTCCTCCACTTATTATCAAACTTCAGATGAATATATTTGCCTAGATACATCATTTTCAATCAGAAACTTCAACTCTGAAGCTTCACTTCTATCACTCATCTTTGTAAATTAACTGCATGTTGCATATTCATTCAGCTTTTGCATTGCATGTTGACTGAAAGGAGTTTTGTCTTCTGTAGCACTTTTCTATTTCTTTGTGCTTAAGTTACTTAAAGGACCTGTTTTAACTTGTGAAGTCTTACAGTTGACATTTTGTATTCCGTGAAAGGCTATAAGATGAACATGTTAGAAATTGTTATAAATAATTAAATACACAATCTTTAACACCAAAAAAACCTGATTTGTATTATTCAGAAAGAGGCCATTTGTGAAATAAATGACTATCAAAAGAAGGGACAAAAAAAAAAAATGTAAAACGTAGCAGGAAAACTGAAGTGTGTAATTACTGCTGGACATAAATACCAGAAATAGAAGAGAGTTAGTTACACATTACATCTTTCCCCCACAAATAATTATGATGCAATTTTTACAGGATTTTGATAGAATTGATCCCTCAGACACTAGTCACAACCAATGAAAATGTCATAATGGTTATTGGCTTACAAACCTACTCTATACGCAGAACAAACAGTATACTGAGAAGCTACTTGTCCCTAAATATTCACTGACAAGAGTGATAGCAGTAAGTCTTTTCAGCAAATGGTATTACTTCTTGACCTCCCTAAATAGCTGTGGCTTGTAGATCAGTGGACCTTACCAAAGATCACCTCAGAAATCCAGTTCCAGTGAGAAATGGCTAACCAATGCTAAAGAACCCCCAAAATTACAAAATCTTTTCCTTTCTTAAAAGCACTGAACTGGGTCTTACAGGGATGTTAATGGATATAATTCAATGTGCCACAGCATCCTTCTGCTGCATGCTGGGATAAGAAAATTGATGTTGAAAATAAAAATGATAATCTGAAGCCTTAAGAATCTCACATATACGGGAAGTTTAAAATGAGTCTTTACTTTGAATCTTTAAAAAACCCCAAACCCAATTCAATGATTTTTGCAATACTTTATAAATAACATTGTAACTCTTTTTGGAAGAGCCCCAGTTTAATACTTAAATAACACAGATTTTTAGAATTCAGAATTTCTATGCATGCATACAATCTACTGTTCATTTTCTTTATTAGAAAAAAGAACAAAGGCACAAGACTTTCTGCTTATGTTTTAACCATTAAGAGCTTCATGATCAGATCCTTAAACTTTCTTCCAGCATTTATGCAAGATAACTCCAGGAACAAATACCCAATTCATTAAAAATACAAGACTAACTCAACTAAATTTGGACCTTTTGTCACATAGAAGGAAAGCAGAGAATGATAAAACCAAACTTATTAGCCACATATATTTCACACAGTTCATGGAGGAATCAGAGGTAGCACATAAATTAATAAAAACACTCTAACTCATTACATTCAGCAAATTATATCACAAACTTTCATTTATATCTCTTTATTAACATGAGAGCTGTTCTATCTCAGAAGTTATGATACCATGAGTGGGGGGGTGTTATTTTTTATATCGATTTTTGAGGCTTTGTAAATATAAATCAAATTTTCAGTATAGCTTTATTAACTTTTTATGTATATACCACATATATTTTTATAAAGACAAGCATGAAAGCTCTTTTAAAAGTTTACTTATGCATGGAAGAAATTACAGCAGTAGATGAATGTGACTATCACACTAAAAAAATATAAAGGACACACATATATTAAAATATTAGATTTTTGGTCCATAGGGGACACCAATTTTAAGATCTGATGCCTGAAGCACTCTACTAATGCTTCAAATGGAACCCCCAAGGTGCAGCTAACCTCCCCCCACCCTGCTGACTGCAACAAGAACATACAAATGTAGACTGTTCAAATATTTTTGTGACAATAATTCTCTAAGCATAAAAGAAGAGAATCAGCCTATTATTAGACAGTAGACTAAAATGTAATTATAGCTAAGCAATACAGTTTAAATTCACTTGAAAAACTGTTTCCAGTTCAAAGAATAATTAGCATAATACAAAAGTTAAATCTCAGGAGTGATGTTAATTATGTTTTTTCTTTTAGTGTCCCAAGGAAAGAACTAAATCAGCCCATGCATCAATGTGTAGAACATTTTTTACAGAATATTACTGTTTATCAAAAGCAGCCTAGAGCAAAAATCATAAAATCTAAAATAGAAATATAATTTTTGTGTTAAAATACTACCATAGTACTACTTATTGCTGGGTCTGAATTACATAAGAATATAAAGGTAGTAGAAATGGAAGATAGAAGCATAACGTGTATGTTAGAGGACCAACAAATTTAAAATTAGTATTTTAACTCTCCATTATACTAGCTGAGATTCATTCACCTTAAAAGGCATAGGAAATAAATGCAAAATATGATCAGTCTTCAAACTATCATAACCTGGAGCTGTGTGTCTTGCGGTTTATTTTAAATAAGAATTATCTCTGTCAAAGGACTTGATAATATGGAAGAACAGCAATGTGATGAACTGTATTTCAATTTGAAAATCAGCACTCAAGATTAGAAACATCAATTTCTCACTGAAGGTGAGGTTATGGCTAACCATGGCTGCTGCAAGGAGAGGGAAGACCCGTGTGACTTAATTCTGTTTTACAAGGACAAGCCAAAAATACTGTCAGGAAAAGCCTCTCTTCCTTCTCTGTGGCCTTTCCACTGCTAAACAAGTAATGAGCTGAACTCATGTTTCCATCTTGAAACAGAGTGAAGAAGAAAAGAAGGAATCATTGTTAAAATAAGATGTTTCATTTTAATATCAGATTTTGCACTCCTATGAATACTGTAGGGGCTAACTGAACAAATGTTTGGAAATGATACTGTCTTTCTGACCATTTTCTGAGCATTCACCTCTCAGACCTGACGAATACCTGGACAACAATGAGAAAATCTTCCTTTACCAAAGGTACTTGATCTCAGATTTCATTCTATGGGTTCAACAATCTCAAATCTTTCATAAAAAGTGAATAGTCACCAAGATGTTGTACAAACTTTCTGTCTTATGAAAAGCTTCTGCTTTTTTGTTGACTTAATACTCAAACCAGACCCTTAAAATTAAAAATTAGACACTGATAGAAACGGTGATGCAGAAGTGACGAAAAAATGCTCCAAAATGTGCTAAAATAATTCTCCTCCTGAAAGCAAAATGCAAATGCAAAAAGTTTTTTCAAAATGAACATGGTACATCTCTTCTTTTACTTAAGTAGAATAGGTTATTTTCTGCTGTATTAATTGAAAGCTGGGCTGCTGCAACTCTAAAACAGTTATTTGTGAATTGGTCATTCGTTCACGTGCATTTAGCTTTCCATTACACTAGAGTTTGTTCTCAGAAAGTAGATACTAGTCTTTTCTGTTTATATACTAAATGTGTTTGAATCTTGCATAAAAAAATAAATCTGGTGATGTCAAGGATAATATCTTGAAAGAACACTTAGATATTAGTAATCTTTCCATGTAGAGAATAAAATCTTAAAAATTATACATATAGTTATACTTAGTACACTCTCATCTCGAGTTCATACAGAGAACAAATACGTCTTAGGAATGATAGCCAACACAGATATTTTTATGCTGGTCTTGACTAGAGACCATATTGCTATGCTTTCCTGGAAAAAAAAGAAATCCTTTGTGGCAAATTATGGAACATATAAGTCATAAGAAAAGTTTCTTCCTGATCTATTTTACTTCTCTTCTTCAGTTATTTATATGTATTTTGTCTTTATATGTAGATACAGATTGCAACTTTTTTGAATGCTGGTCATCAACATCTTGTGTTAGATCACATCTAGAGTACTGTGTCTTGTTTTGGGCCCTACAGTGCAATAAAACTATGGATAAACTGGAGCAAGTTCAGCAAAAAGACAATGGGCATAAACTGAAATGAGGGGGATCAGACTGGATATAAGGAGTAACTTTTTCACAGTTATTTTGCCTACTTTTCTGCAGTTTATTTACCTTTTTTCCTAAAGAAATCTTCTTAGATATTGTGGCATTTTCATGCTTCCAATACTTTTTTTGCTCCTGTTCCTTGTTATCACTGGAAGAGCATGACTATCACCAAATAGTTCTCATGCTAAAGGATTATTTATATAATTGTAATATTGGTGGTACTATATTCAGTCTCTAACAGAAACAAAAGGTGTATTTATTTTTTTGACTGCTCTTGCATGTGAATTAAGATTTCCATTGACCTGCCACAATGATGTAAAAGTGCTTTTTTTCTTTCTTTCCTAGCAATTATGGTTGACAAAGTTTAACAAAACCCATAAGTAACATATGTAATCAGTTATATTAGTGTTTTAAATGAAGCTTATGAAAGAAAATATATAAAAAATTTCCAACTTGAAATGTGAAACTTTGAAGCATGTCATAACCTGCAAGCTATTTGAAAAAGAAGTTTATTTCCACTACCTGTCATGAAAGAAGAAAATTTTCTACCTGTTTTCATTTCACCACTCCTCTTGATTTGTTCAAATCTGATTCAAGGTATAATGATTTACATATTATTTAGAAAGACAAAGTTCTGTTATAATAATGAAAATACGTACAATTCAGAGTTACAATGCAGAAAGCATCTAAAATATTTTGTTTCCTAATGGAAGCAAAAGTATGCAAAGTAATAATCCAGAAGTTCCTATCATTTAATAAAAGAGCATTTTTAGTTAGGAATAACATTTTATCTGATTAATGTTATGAGCTGGTTTAAGATTATTTTATTTCTTTTTGTAGGTGTTAAGAACTTCTCTGTGAAGAAACTAAAACTGATTTCAGAAAGTTTTTAATATGCTGATTTAAAAATGATAGTGGCTTTTAACACAAGAACGCCCATTCAGTGGTAAAAATATTTCAGAATTACAATAAGCCTTACTTAGAGGAAAATGAGAAAAAAGCTCGCTCTGTCAGGAAAAGAAAGAAGTATTTTAAATACCCTTCATCTTCCAACTAACATTTTCAAGTACTTTATTATACAAAAAAGTCTTTCTGAAGCCTGCTCTGAAAAGCACTGCTGGACACCAATCTCAATTAATTCAAATGCAAATAAACTGTGAACTTCAACCTACTTCAAGCAATCAGTGCAAGCATTGCCAACTCTCCCCTCATTTAACTCTTTAGAACTTCTTATTTTCTTAAGATTTGCACAACTCAGCAATGCAGCCAAATAATTCACCACTAATTTCCCTTAGTGTATGGTAAAAAGAGTGATTAATTGAATAGACTTACTATGATCATTTCTAGGGTAGTAAGGGTTAAATAGCTGCATAAACATTGCTATCAAGTAAAGCTAAAAATAGATAACAAATACATATTTTCAAGTTGTCCTCATACCCACTTGGTAAGGAATCATGCCTGGCTAGACCACAACAGTGTGGCTGATTTGCACTTACTTCATGACATCTCTTCGCCAATATACTTAGGCAATACAGTCAGAGGTATCAATGGCAAAAAGGAAATGGGAGATGCTGCCAAATGGGGTGCATTTTTGCAGTTCTGCCACACTAACTGTGCAGAAATTTCATTATCTGCACTGGCCCATCCAAATGAAAACACAGCTGTTAATAAGTGTTAGTAAGTTCTGGAAAGAAGCACAACCTACCGACTAGGAGACAAGACTTTGTAACTAGAGGTTACTCAATTAACCCAAAACCTAAAGAAAGAATTTGTAAAATAGGACGAAAGAGCGTTAGCCTGTGGGTTCGATTTCTTTTGTCTACATTCCCTGGGCATTAGTAATCTTTGATATTGGGGGTGTTAGAGGGAGTTTCATAAAGCATAGTTTTCAAAGATGCTGGTCAAACACAACTCTTATTCAATCCACAGCCTTCTCAATATCTCTTTACTACAGAGACAAAGTTTCAACTTGCTGTTCTTCTAATAATATAAAAGAGTGTTCTTTGTCTTTTCTGTCTACCACGAGGCAAGGAAAAGCACGCTGTATTAAATATGTATAATATCTTATGCAAACAAGTTCCTGGCCTTTTCATTTGTTGACAGCTATTCCCTATGCTTCAGAAAAAAGGTGGGGGGAGGGGGAAGCTTGAACTATAAACCAGGATTAAACAGATTTGCAAATAAACTTGCTAATCTATTTACTTTGTTTTAAAATTATGTAGCATAATAGGCCAAGCTACACTGAATAATTAACGATTATTTTCCTGCTTTGGCTTAGAAAAATCGAAGAACAAAGTCGAGACTGGCATTTGATTCAGTACTCTCCCTTGAGCCCATGATTCACTCCTGTGATATTTAATGTCCTGAATTATCCCATAATATTTGCCAGTCTGCAGAAAAATATTCAGAATCGGCTACCTAAGTTTCATTTGACCTCTTACCTTTGGAATTGCTAAGCCAAGTTCAGAACTGTTAAAAGGCAGAACTATTTGTATTGGAGCTCCACCTTTTTATTTAGGTTTGAAACAAAACCAAGAGAGCCTTGTTTTCATTATTATTTTATAGTCTCTACTTCAGAGAAGAGTGACACAAAATTTACATTTTCTAAAATGTTATATAAAACAACAGTTTAGAAATGCATGCATTTACCTCAAGGGGAAAAAAAAGTTTTCTATTTATTAGAGACATAATTTATGTGATTTTAACAGTTCTTTTTTTCTAGAATTGAGTATCTTTGTTTGTTTAAACATTTACTGAGGATTATTGAATAAACTCGCACAAAAAAATCAGAACGACAAACCAGCATGATTAGATTGATCTAGAACACACCTAGAACTGAGCAGCCATAGCATTTGGGTTTTTACTAACTACCACTTACTGTCAAAGGCTATAGCCCAGCAAATAGCCAAATGATCCACTATCAAATGTAAGCTTAGGACAACTGCCAGGTTGTATGTAGTTGATATCGTCAATAATTGTAAGTGTATGCCCTCACACACACATCTTCATGTGTTGGTCAGTGTAAGCAAGGTCTATAAAGCAGCACTTTAAACAGGAGGTTTCCCTGAATACTGATTTTATGACAAAACTCCTCTCCGAGTTTGCATTAGTTCTGCAGTCAGCTGTTTGGTCAAGTCATTAGTATCCCGTTTCCTTCAACTTTTGAATGGTGTTGTTAAAGGTCTTGGAACTGCACACTATACAAAATCATATCCTTACAAGTATACAAATATTCTTGAAGAAGGATTACTACTGAAGACAGACTTTTTCTAATTAGAACAGATGACCAAAATGGCTGTGGGCCACACTTGATGTATATGTGTATATATATTTAGAACACCATTTTGTTGAAAAATAGCAGTGCCATTTTACTTCCTTGAGAGTCTACATATCACTTCAAATCTCCATTTTTTAAACATGATTTATAAAATAAAGGAGCCCAACACAAATGAAGGTAAAATATTACATAGAAAATACAATCAAATACAAGATATAAATTTAAAAGCACAGAATTAATGTCTTAGCATCAAAGTTTATCATCTGATTGATGCTGGTAAAATGACTGATCTCAGCAAGATCAATGACTTTTACTCGTGTAATGATGGATATAGTCCCTTTTGCAGTTAACAGGACTATGTGTATGAATAAAGACTACTCAAGTGAACAAGGGGTTGCATATTCAGGCCCTGTATATTTATAGCTGAACATTAAAAGTTTGGCCATATAATTAACGGGTTGGGGTTGTTTTGTTGTTTGTTGGTTTGGGGTTTTTTTTTTTCCTTAGTTAATGCACTGTTTGCACCACATGCTTCAAACTTAACTTTTCCAAAATATTTTTGTAATGTCTACTTTAGAAAGCAAGCATCCTGATCTTCATGCTTTTAAAAGTATCATTATTTAAAATTATATCAAAACATTTCAAAGCAAATTAATATTCATGTCAATGACAGATGATAAGAGCTGTCCTAGCTGATGGATAGACTATTAATGAAGGTTTGCAACCAGTGCAAGTGCTGTGTAATAAACTTTCTTTCCCTACCATTTGAGAGAGGAAGGCTGCTTTATAATTGGGGGGGGTTGGGGGGTGGGAGGAGGGTATAGTGAAACATATGTATTACCTAATTCTACCTAATTTAATGAAAGCCTTAGCAACCTAAACTGCTTTCTCCTCAATCTGCTTGCTTTCAACTTTACTCCTCAATAGTTCTGTGCTGCTACCCAATAGTTATCTTTATATTCTAGCTGATAAAAATATTCAGTGAAAACAACTCACCTTAACATTAAACAAATTATGCAGGAGTAAAAAAATGCTCTAATAATATGAAACAGACTCCATTCATCAGCTTCATCTTATCAGCAAAAGTTACCTCATGATCACAGTTGCTACAACTGCCAGCACTTGTGCAGGACAACTATGTAAAGAAACAATTGTGATTTAGGTCCCAGTTCCAAAGAAAATTCACCATAGCCACAAGAGTATGAAGTGCTACATAATGCTAAAAAATAGAGGGTGGGGACCTCATTCTCCTGCTTGTTCTGTTCAGCCATCTCAGTAGCACTGGCTGCAAGCAGCAGCAGCCCATTCCTTCTGGAATCAGCCTTAATCTCAGACAGAAATCCCTGCGTGGTACTCTGCGTGTGCAGAAATCCCTGCATGGCGCTCTGCCCTGTACGTGCAGAAATCCCTGCATGACACTGTGCCCTGTACATACAGAAATCCCTGTGTGGCACTCTGCTCTGCGTGTGCAGAACTCTGGCAACTCACAGAAGCAGTAGAAAACCCCTCTGTGAAGCAGAGTGCCCTACCAAGCTTGTGAAAGGTTAAACACTGCTGAAATAGCAAGACATTTTATCTGCCCACACTTCCCAGTTCCATTCAATTACTGACAACAGCAGACCTATAATGCAACATAATACAGTATTATTAAATCAGAGATTCGCATTTACACCTAGTTGTAGCCTGGAGGAAGGCCTGACATTCATCACTCAATATCAAAGGAAACAATCCACAACTTTCACGGGCACCTGCACACCACATTGACCTTGGAGGTAGTAGGTGGGGATGATCCCTTTCAGAAAGGTGCTGTTTCACAAGTCCACAGCGTTAAAGTGTTCATCAAGTAACAAGGTGTCGCCGTCCTTCTGTTACACATGCAGGCAGGCATGCACAAGAACACAGAGCAACATGAGGCTATGCTTTCAAATCCTCTCTAATTCCTACTTTGCTCTCTACTTCCCAGAATGACCTTACATATCCCTTCTTCCCCCAGCTAGAATCAATTAGAGCTTTTCTTGTCTCCCCAAGAGACAAGTATAAACTGGTGTTTATACAAAGCAGCTTCTGTAATGTCTTTTGGTATCTTTTTATAATACTCGAGATTTCTAAAATAAAATATTTTCAAACACCTAAACATTACCCTAACAGCAGGTTTTCAAGAAAAATAAGCCTCTAACTTCTCATTCTAGATTCATCTTTTGTTTACAGAGCCCTTTCCACTGAAAACTGCACCCCTTTTTTCCAAGCGTTGCCCCTACACTGACTTAAGGGCTAACAAGCTTCCAACTTTGCTCTGTCTTTAATTGCCAGCTCCTCCATCACAGTCGTCACCCCACTACCACTTATATGAAGATATCACCCGAAAAAAAAATAAATTAACATTCCTGCTTACCTTACCCAAGAGTCACTAAAGTCTGCAAGGAAAAAAAAAAAAAAAAAAAAAAACACAACAAAAAAAAACCCCAACCAAAAAAACCGCCGGGTCCCCGTGCAAGAATCGCAAAGAGAGGGATACTTCTCGGTCCAACAAAGCCAAAAGCGAGGGAGCCCGCGCGTCCAGAGAAAACTCGAAGCGATCGCCGGCACCGCGGTTCCCGCCGCCGCCGGGCGCGGAGAGCACCGGCCCCGAGGCGGCGCGGGGAGGCGGCGCGGGGCGCCCGCCCTTCAGCACCCGCAGGGCCGCGGACAGCACCGGCCCCGCTCGCCGCCGCCGACACCGACCGCTGCCGCCCCCGCCTGCGCCGCCGCTCCGCGCCGCGCCGCTCCGCTCGGCTCGGCTCGGCCCGGCCCCGCTCGGCTCGGCCCGGCCCCGCTCGGCTCGGCCCGCCCCCTGCCCCGCCCCCGCCCCCCCTTGCTGCCGGCATCCCCGCGCGTGTACCAAAACTTGCTCTCAACTCCCCCGCCCCGGGTCGGGGCAGGCTGCAGCACGGGCAACGGCAGGAAGAAGAGCAACCGCTGCGGGCGGGCGAGTGGTTCCCCACCGAAGGGCAGAGGATTATTGTGCTTCCATTTTTAAAGCGGGGGGGGGGGGGGTGGGGGGGTGTTATGCAATATTTATAAGCTTTAATGTATCAAGCGGCGATCTGAAAGCTCGAGCGTGCCGGCGGCTTTGCACAGCCTGTATGGGTAATCCCTACCATCCGCATCAACTTTCAGCGCCTGAGTGGCGAGGTAGAGCTCCTCGCTGGTAACCCATGCCAAAACCATGGACGTGTTACCGTCAGTCATCTCCAGTTATGAAAAACGTAAAAAGTCACCCTCAGAGCGGACTACTGTTTACATCCTCTGTTTATAAGAAGGAAAACAGGTGCCTTTGGACAAACAGAAACAAACAAACAATCGACCCCCCTTCCCCCCCAAAGAGCTGGAAGCTAATGTCCTAAACATTAGAAATATATTTGTGTGAAGTCAAGCAAAGAAACAATAGTTTGAAGTCTCACTTGAATCTGCTTTAGTGTGAGATAATAGGTTTAGTTATCCAATTTATTACTTTTAAATTAATTTACTGTCCATTCCACCACTTTTAAAGAGCAGCTACTTAATCTTCATTGTGAAATCATTATGAAAATTCAGCATCTATTCTTCATGGCATTATAGGTTACCTGCGTTGGGCCTTTGGGGAAAACCTGTTACAGATTCAAGTATTAAACTGTCTTTAAATCACCCGTGACTAAGGTAAAGCCAGACAGAGGTCAGCTGTTCTGACGTACACTAGCATGCTAGGTTAATTAGGCTTGTGTCTACACGTGGAATAAACTTGTAGGGAGAAACAAAACTAGGTAAATCCTGTACTTAAAGAACTGAACTAGTTAACATAGGAAATGATGAAATGGGATAGGATGGATTGCATTAGCTTATCACTGTTTTGTAGGGGAGTTCTTATTGGACTGCTAATTAGGTCATGGCACTGCAAGAAGAAACACGATTAACTTTTACACACAAAGTGTAGAATATAAAGCCAAATCAACCAGACTTGCATTGGTCCAACCCTTTATAATTGACAGTTATCATAAAGCCAGCTTGGCTGGCATCCGGGCAACATTTCTAAACCACTACTACTCTATTTCTCCCCTCTTTTTTCTCTTAAGCTCGCTCAGGTTTTTTGCAAAGTACAGACAGAATAAAATTGCACTACTTAATGACAATTTTGGGGGTACAAAATTGATATCGAGTCAACTTTGCTTCCTACTAGCACAGCTGCACTAGAAACTCTCCTGGGACAGAGGTAAACCTAAAAATGACTTGTTCCATAGCAAGTGGAAATTGAAATCTTGTGAAGGCAAACGGGGACCTTGCTCATCCATGCTCCTTTGCCACTTGTGAAAGTACATGAAACAAGCGATCAACAATTACATAAATGTTTTATATAACCCAATTAGTGGAGCAGTCAGGAAGTCTATCAAATTATGCAAGGTCTGACATACTACAGCTTACTGCTTGGCTTTGCAAATTGGTAGACAAAGAACCCCCAAAATAGCACATGGAAGACTGTCAACAGAACTCTGAAAATCTCTAAATCTTGTGAGGACTTGCACTCTGAAATCCGAGTGTAAATAATGATACAACAGTGTAGTATGTTAAGGTATCTTGGCATTCTTGCGTTTTTGAATGTGTGTTTGATCATGCTCATCTTTCTTCTTTGGACACTCACTGGGACATGTGGTTTACAAAGCTCATATTTAATTAAAATTACTTTGTTGTATTTGTAGCACATACATTTTCTAAATTTTCCTCTAATTTAGCTCTGTATCAGCTATCACAGATAATAGTTAGAAAATAAATTTTGCTTATTCTTATCCTGAATAAGACAGCTTTCTGTCTTCTGCCCAATGGATATTGTTTATGAGATCCATTTTTTGTATTGTTTGCTCTATTTTTTCACAAAACAAAGAATGTGATTAAACTTTTTTTTTTTTTCCATTCTTTTGTGACCCATACATTACATCATCACTGTCTGCAGTTGAAACATTTTCATCCATGGAGTATTGCACTGGGATATTACTTTACTTGATGCAATACAGACCAATGTACACTACTTTAATGGAGAATTCATTCTGTTAGTTAATTAATTAGTCCAGAGAGACCGCTGATTCCTAGTAGTATGTTTCTGGTTTCCGTAACCTTAATTTGGGTAGTTTACAATAGTATCTTACCAGATCCCACATAGTATGCCACACAATTTTCAGAGTTTGGTATACTTAAGAGTCCCATGTGCTTGGCAGTCAAGTATGTTTGGTTTTCATTTTTCTACCTGAATTACTGTATTTGAAGCATTTGCCATTATTTTATTGGGCAGAGGAGAAGCCATGCAGTAAGTACTAACGTTTTCTTGTAAAGGTGAGAAACACAGAGGAACTTCAAAGCTGTTTTATGCTTGTTAAGACTATAGGTATTAATAATAAAGACTCTCCATTTTGTATTTATGAGGCGCTGTTTAATATAGGATAGAACACAGCAGGAAACTTTATGTAAGACAAAGAGAAGATCAAAGTCTCTATATATTAAGGGAAGTCTATGCAAATAACACATGATCAAAGTTGTTTAGCAACCCATTCAGTAGTTGTCCAAAACATTTGCTCTCATACTGTACAGCCTGTCCATAACTCACTGAATTTAGAAAAATAGTCACTTTCTTTGATTAATTTGGATCTCCTTTTCTACCACAAGTGATTCCAGAGAAAGGGTTACTTACCTTGTAAACAGCATCGCATGCGAAATGAATACTGAATTAGAGAGTAAGCATAGTATTTCAGAAGTGGCTACTTTTCTTCTCTTGGCTTTTCTACTGCAAACAATTCTAAAGCTATTTTAAATCTTTTTTTTTTTTTGTGCTTGGGTTTTTGTATTAGCCATCAGTAAGCAAAAAAATAGGAAATTTCAGAACCTTGCACTGTTACTCTTCAGATTATTCCAGAGACTTACGTATGGCTTGGTACCACTCATCACCTGTAAGTTCAACAAAAACATTTTCTGTGATATATCTTTAAACATTCAAAATGAGAAAAGTGTGGCCATGAATAGCATTATCAAGTTATCAAAGAATTCAGGATATTAAAATCTGATACTACCAAGTATCAATTAATTTGTTGTCCCAGCTAACCTGACAGTTATGAAGTAGTAAACAAGACTAAAAAAAAAAACGCCAAAACCCAAACAACACTTTTTTTTTTTTTCCTTTGAATCAAGAATATGCAACACTTTAAACAGACTTCTATTTGTAGCTCAATACCAAAAACAGTTTTAGGCAATCTGAAAGATTCAAGCAGTCAAGAAATCTTATTTCAAAATATACAGTCTAAAGTACTGCCCTTTGTAGGGCTTAATTTCCACTTCTTTTTAACAGATTATTCCTTTTTTTTTTTTTTTTTTTAATTGGAAGGAGACAGCTGCCCCTTCAGTGCAGCTGTTACTGGTGAAGATCATTGATTAGCTTGAAGTCAATGACAGCAAAAGAACTCTCAGCCTGCTCTGACATGAGATGGCATGAATAATCCTCCAAACATCTCTCTCTCACGCACACAGCATGAAGTTTGGACACATACATCTTTCCCTCATTTTCCACTGGTCTAATTCACTCAGTGTCTGTTTAATGTTTTAATGGAAGATGATAACGCATCCACTATAAACTCTGGCCTGATCAAAAAGCACAATAAAGTGTACTGCGACCTGGACCGGTGCTTTGATAACAGCAGGGCATCATAAGCACCAGAATGGCAGACACTGGCAAATGGTACAGAAGAAAATTAGCTTACTTGTGACTTGGAGTAAGGTTGTGCCAACCATCTGGCACAAGATATCTCCCAAATGACAAAAGGATCATAAAGGCACATTAAGGTTTACCCTATATCTCCTCAAAGCCAGTTCTCACACAGGGACTCAATTCCTTAAATAAAAGGAATATGCAATAGTGTTCACACACAAGAAACCTATCTTTGAAGTTCATCTAAATAATTCAAATGTATACTACAAAACAACAGATGTAAACTCGGGGGGGGGGGGGAGAAAGCCTGGATTCTGAGGTTATATCTGTAGATTTCTCCAGTATATCTAATCAAATAAATGCTATAAGTTCATTTCAGTGTGTAGCAACTTTGCAATGATAATGATTCTGACAAGATGATGTTGCCCCATTCTCATCTTGTGAATATAAAGGAACAACTGATTAAACAGTAAAGAGATAATACACTACAGAATTAATATCCACATTAAAAATTACTATTGAAAAATAATTGAGCAATGAGGATAAATATTTAATTTCTTATCTCCCAGCCTTTTTCGACTTCATTTGGGATCAAATAATTTCATTATTCATTATCATTGAAATCTGAAAACATAATGCCACTCGATAGTAGATAACACAGATTCTATTAACCCCCCCACACACAAAGAGAAAGCTGAAGATAATTTCAGTACTTAGTCGTGATATTTATAAGAGATCTCTTAGGGCATCTATTGGGGAATCTTAGTATTGCACTCTAAAGAAAGGAGCCTGTAGAAAGCGTAAGAAAGAAGGAACAAGTTCTTTTTTTGTTAACAGATTTAAACAAGAACATTAATCCTACCTTTTTTTCTCTTCTGGGCAGTCCTCATTCGATTGGCTAGAGCATTTAAAGTAAACAACCAACTAAGAAAACTTCACAGCTGAAAGTATTCGCTGATGGAAGTGAAAGAGCTAATATTCTACATTTTATAATTTTACAGCTCATTCCATATTGAATATTTAAATATATATTAAGCTGAACATACCATGCTGTGTTTACCTAGAAAACTGAAAATTTATTTTGCACAGAAAAGTTTACTAAAACTTTAGTGAGAAATTTAATTCATAAGGATTAGGTATTAACAAGAATGGCAAAAGTTTTTTATTAGGCTTGTTTAGTCTTTAAGTTGGTTTTCCAACCTATTATATACTTTGAATTTTGAATTTTTGCCTGTGAAGCTCTGTGTTAGTAATCATGACATCTTTACATGTTTGCCATGATTTATTTCCATCCACTAACATGGAGTACTCTCTATTCTGGACCTCATTTCCTCAAAATCCCACACGGGCAATTTCTGGAGACAGATGCTGTGTAGCAAGGAGCTTTAGCTAGTTTGTGATAGAATAGAAAATAGTTGTTTAACCTATTTTACAGAAAGGATAGCTTTTGAAATTTTATCAATTAAGTAGCAAGCACCCTATATCAGCCTCATTAGGCTGGATTTATTTTTAAGCAGAAATTCTGTCAGGGCTTCTATCTTCCCTTACAAATTTTTGTGCTTTTCAAGAGACAGTGACCTGTAACAGTCACCTACAAACTCTAGGTAGATCTGTCTGATACCTTGTTAAAAATACACTACCAACAACACCACAGCACCACCACACCTAACCTGAGGCTGAGGCACACTGGCAAATTATTAATATCCACTATCACTGCAGTTTAGGTAACCTTTCCCCAACCAATAAAAATCCCCTTGAGCAGCAATGGATAAGTTGGCTCAACAAGATATAAAAATATCCTTCTATACAGCCACAGCAAAATGCAACCTAAAATATCATCCTTTTGTTTATGTTATGCATTATTATAGTAATGAAACTTCACAGAAATTTTAAAAAGTCAGGCAGACTTCTTTGGCAGTGTTCAAACATCAGATGTGCTCAAATGCCCCATGCAGTCTGTAAGCATCCATGAATTTTCTGATCTTTCCAGCACTACAGAATCATTTCTCCTAC